>NW_011479685.1:16007-16704 GCF_000754665.1 Bison bison bison | reverse complement strand
TGAAATGTCCTATAGATATCAATTAGGCCTAACTGGTCTATTGTATCGTTTAAAGTTTGTGTTTCCTTGTTAATTTTCTGTTTAGTTGATCTATCCATAGGTGTGAGTGGGGTATTAAAGTCTCCCACTATTATTGTGCTATTGTTAATTTCTCCTTTCATACTTGTTAGCATTTGTCTTACATATTGCGGTGCTCCCGTGTTGTATGCATATATATTTATAATTGTTATATCTTCTTCTTGGATTGATCCTTTGATCATTATGTAGTGACCGTCTTTGTCTCTTTTCACAGCCTTTGTTTTAAAGTGTATTTTATCTGATATGAGTATTGCTACTCCTGCTTTCTTTTGGTCCCTATTTGCATGGAAAATCTTTTTCCAGCCCTTCACTTTCAGTCTGTATGTGTCCCCTGTTTTGAGGTGGGTCTCTTGTAGACAGCATATGTAGGGGTCTTGTTTTTGTATCCATTCAGCCAGTCTTTGTCTTTTGGTTGGGGCATTCAACCCATTTACATTTAAGGTAATTATTGATAAGTATGATCCCATTGCCATTTACTTTATTGTTTTGGGTTCAAACTTATACACCCTTTTTGTGTTTCCTGTCTAGAGAATATCCTTTAGTATTTGTTGGAGAGCTGGTTTGGTGGTGCTGAATTCTCCCAGCTTTTGCTTGTCTGTAAAGCTTTTGATTTCTCCTT
>NW_011479685.1:14397-15907 GCF_000754665.1 Bison bison bison | reverse complement strand
TGCATCTTCTCAATCCTTGTCTCCAGGCTATTTATCTGTGATTCCATTTTGATTTCAAGATTTTGGATCAATTTCACTATCATTATTTGGAATTCTTTATCAGGTAGATTCCCTATCTCTTCCTCTTTTGTTTGGTTTGGTGGGCATTTATCCTGTTCCTTTGTCTGCTGGGTATTCCTCTGTCTCTTCCTCTTGTTTATATTGCTGAGTTTGGGGTGTCCTTTCTCTATTCTGGCAGTCTGTGGAGTTCTCTTTATTGTGGCATTTCCTCACTGTGTGTGGGTTTGTACAGGTGGCTTGTCAAGGTTTCTTGGTTAGGGAAGCTTATGTCAGTGTTGTGGTGGGTGGAGCTGGATTTCTTCTCTCTGGAGTGCAATGAAGTGTCCAGTAATGAGTTATGAGATGTCTATGGTTTTGGGGTGACTTTGGGAAGCCTATATCTTGGAGCTCAGGGCTGTGGTCCTATGTTGCTGGAGAATTTGTTTGATATGTCTTGCCCTGGAACTTGTTGGCTCTTGTGTGGTGCTTGGTTTCAGTGTATGTATGGAGGCGTTTGATGAGTTCCTGTCAATTAATGATCCCTGGAGTCAGGAGATCCCTGGAGTCAGGGTTTGGACTTAAGCCTCCTGCTTCCAGTTATCGGTCTTATTTTTACAGTAGTTTCAAAACTTCTCCTATCCAGCACCATTGATAAAACATCTACGTTAAAGATGAAAAGTTTCTCCACCGTGGGGGTCACCCAGAGAGGTTCACAGTGTTACACGGAGAAGAGAAGAGGGAGGAGGGAGTTAGAGGTGACCTGAATGAGATGAGGTAGAATCAATAGAGGAGAGAGTGAGCTAGCCACTTTCTTATGTGCACTCTACAACTAGATGGCTCAGAGATGTTCACGGAGTTATACAGAGAAGAGAAGAAGAAGGAAGGAGACAGAGGTGGCCAGCAGGATAAAAGGGGGAAATGAAAAGGAGAGAGACAGATCCAGCCAGTAATCAGTTACCTAAGTGTTCTCCACCGTCTGGAACACACAGAAATTCACAGAGTTGGATAGAGTAGAGAGGGGTTAGGGAGGAGACACAGGCAACCCAGTGGAGAAAAAGGAGAGTCCAAAGGGAGAGAGAGCAGTCAAGCCAGTAATCTCACTCCCTCGTGAAAAATGGGTACTGAAGATTGGGTTCTTAAAGGTACAAAATTGGTAACAAATACCTAAAAGCAAAAATTAAAAGTCTAGTAAAGTTTGGAATTTCAAAAATACAATGTTAAAGAAAAGAAGAAGGAAAAGAAAGAGAGAGAAAAAAAAACAAACAAAGTCGCAAAAATTATAAAGAAAATATAGGTACAAAATTGATAACAAATACCAAAAAGCAAAAGTTAAACATCTAGAGTTGAGTTTGGAATTTCAAAACTACAATGTTAAAAAAAAGAAGAAGAAAAAGAAAGAGAGAAAAAAAACACACAAAAACAAAGTCACAAAAATCATAAAGAAAATATAGGTACAAAATTGATAACAAAT
>NW_011479685.1:3041-14125 GCF_000754665.1 Bison bison bison | reverse complement strand
ATATTTGAAGTTTTCTTTAAAAAAAAATAGTGTCTTTTTTTTTTTTTGCAAAGTAATAGTAGGTTATAAAAGTGAAAATTAAAGGAATAATAGAGGACTTTAAAATTTTTTTCAAATTAAAAAAAAAGAAAGAATGATTGTAAAAATAGTAAAAATATATCTAGGACTATCTCTGGTTTTGTTGTGAGTATTGTGGGGTCAGTTCATTTTCAGCTAGTTCCTTGGTCCGACTTATATTTCTCAAGATCTATAGGTCCCTTCCTATGTAGTCGGTACTAACCACAGGGTTTAATCTATTGCCTGTAGCTTTCAAGGCAGTTCCCTCTGTTATAGCTTCTTCTGTTTGCTGGTCTCTTCAGTGTCTGGTTTCCGCCCTGACACAAAGGGAACGGTGGTGGACACTTTTTTTTTTTTTAGGCTCACTTGTTCAGTCGCGCTGTGGGGAGGGAGGGAGGGATGCTGCAAACAAATAACACTGGCTGTGCTCGCAGTGCCTCAGCCACACTGCCTCTGCCCCCGCTCACAGCGTGTGTAGCCTCCCTGCCCACACTGCTCAGGCTCTAGGTTGCTCCACCGGGAACCATCCGTGGCCGGCCCTGGGCTGCTTGCACCTCCCAGGTCCAAGCCATTCAGGTTCAGGCACTCGGGTAGTCCTCAGAGGCGCAGACTTGGTTGGGCCTGCGTTTTGTGCCCTTCCCAGGTCCGAGCAACTCAGGTGATGAGGTGTTTGGTGAGCGCAATTGCTGCGACTTATCGCCTCCCCGCTGCTCAGTTATCTAGGTGTACAACTGGCACACCTTCTCAGGCGGATGTTGACCATCCAGACCCCCAAGAAGTTTTAGTTAGCAAAAAAGCCTGCTTACAGTTTTATAGATAATGCCTCTCTGGGGCTGCGATTGCCCTCTTCTGGCTCTGGCTGCCTGTCAGCGGAGGAGGATGGTCTGCAGCCGGCTATCTCTGTTCAGTCCTTTGTTCCGTGCAGGGGCCTGGTGGTGTCTTAGGTTAGGGCTGGCTTTTCGTGTGGTAGATATCCCACAGTCTGGTTTGCTAGCCCAAATTATTTCGCTCAGATAGCGCTAGGGTATTCAGGCCAGATCCTTACTCTAAGCGATGCAGCCCGCGCCACACCTCCCTGCCCAGCCCCCGCTTGCTAGTGGTGTGTGCGGGCATCTGCGCTGCTTCTCCACTGGGGGAGTTACCGTAGGGCTCACAATCTGCAGGTTTTAATTGTTTATTTATTTTTTCCTCCCTGTTATGTTGCCCTCTGTGCTTCCAAGGCTCGGCACAGATTCGGCAGGGAGAAGATTTCCTGGTGTTTGGAAACTTCTCTCTTTTTAAGACTCCCTTCCTGGGACAGAACTCCGTCCATCCCTCTTTTGTCTCTTTTTTTTGTCTTTTATATTTTTTCCTACCTCCTTTCGAAGACTTGGGTTGCTTTTCTGGGTGCCTGATGTCCTCTGCCAGCATTCAGAAGTTGTTTTGTGGAATTTACTCAGCGTTTAAATGTTCTTTTGATGAATTTGTGGGGGAGAAAGTGTTCTCCCTGTCCTACTCCTCTGCCATCTTAGCTCCTCCCTCAAAACACTGTATATTTTAAAACTATGAAATATTTTATTAAAAATTTATTTTATTGAAAAATTCATCTAATAAACAATTCAAATTAATCATCATAAAAATGCTCATAAAACTGAGACAGAGAATGAATGAACCACAGTGATAAATTCATAAAGGTGGAAAATACAAGAAAGTACAAAATAAAAGTCATAGAGCTGAATAATACAATAGCTGAACTGAAAAATTTATGGGAAGGGTTCAAAAACAGACTAGGTAAAAAAAAATTTAGTCAACTCAAAAGACAAAGCAGTGAAACTCAATCAGAGCACCAAAAAGAAAAAAAAAAAAAAGTGACTTTTGTCATTGATTAAACAGAGGAACATTTGCATCATAAGACTCCCAGAAGAGGGGAATCGAAAGGGTCACAGGTCTTATTTAAAGAAATAATGGCTGAATACTTTCCAAACCTGGAGAAAGAAAAAGACACCCAGACTCAGGAGTCCCAGAGAGTTTATATAAGAAGAACCTAGAGATACCCACACCAAGACAATTATAATTAAAATGTCAAAAATTAAAAAGGAAAGAATATTAAAAGCAGTAAGAGAAAAGCAATGTGTTATGATCAAGGGGACTTACATAAAATTATCAACAGATTTTTCTGCAGAAACTTTGCCAGCCCAAAGGAAATGGCACAATATAGTTAAAGTGCTGAAATGGGGAGATGGGGACACGAGGTGGGGGTGCAGTGAGAAAAGAACAACAAATAAGCTTCTAACCAAGAACCCTCTACCCAGCAAAGTTATCATTCATTCAAAACTTAAAGAGAGGAAAAGAGCTTTTTAAGACAAGCAAAATCTAAAGGAGTTCATCATGACTAAACTAGCCTTACAAGAAATGTTAAAGAGAATTCTTTAAGCTGAAAAGAGAGAAAATGCTAAATAGTCTCAAGAATACATAGAACAGAACAAATATCTCCAAAAAAGTGCATATATAGTAAATGTAGTAGATTAATCACAGATGGTTGGATGGCCTCACCGACTCGATGCACATGAGTTTCGGTGAACTCCGGGAGTTGGTGATGGACAGGGAGGCCTGGTGTGCTGTGATTCATGGGGTCGCAAAGAGTTGGACACGACTGAGCGACTGAACTGAACTGAACTGAATCACTTATTAAGCTGATATAGAGGTTAAATAAAAAAGTAGTAAAAATAACTATCATTACAATAATCAGTTAATGGATACAGAAGAAGATATATAATGTGATACTTAAAAGCACAAAACATGAGTGAGGAAGAGTAATAATGTTGACCATTACAATGGGATCAGACTTAACCAAAATTTATGGCATGAAGCAAAAGCACTTCTAAGAGGGAGGTATAGAGTAAGAAATGTCTATATCAATAAACGAGAAAAGTCAACCTAACTTTGCATCTCAAGTAAACAATCTAACTTTTCATCTCAAGGAAATGGTGAAAGAAAAAGAATGACCAAAGCCCCAGGTCAGTGATAGGAAGGAACTTAACAAAGATTAGAACAGAAATAAACTAAATAGAGACTGAAATGGCAATAGATATAAATGGAAATAAACACTGGTTCTTTGAAAAACTAAGCAAAACTTACAAACCTCTAGCTAACCATGTGAGTGAGTAAAAGTCGCTCAGTCATGTCTGACTTTGCAACCCCATGGACTGTAATCCTTTAGGCTCCTCTGTCCATGGGGTTCTCCAGGCAAGAATACTGGAGTGGTTTGTCATTCCCTTCTCCAGGGAATCTTCTCAACCCAGGGATTGAACCCAAGCCTTCTGCATTGCAGGCATACCAAAAAAAAAAAAAAAGAGAGAGAGAGAGAGAGACAGAAAATACAAATAAATAAAATCATAAATACAAGAGGAGATATATTATAATTTTTGCCACAAGAACATAAAAGATTATAAGATATTACTATAAAAATTATATGCCAGCAATTTGAACAATCTAGAAGAAAGAGATGAATTCCTAGAAGCAAACAATCTATAATACTAAGACTGAATTATGATGAAATAGATAATCTGAACAAACTGATTATTATATTGAAGAAAAAAAAAGGCTCTTAATAACATTCTGAGACCAGATGACTCCCCTGGTTCTACCAAACATTCAAAGAATTAATACCAATCGTTCTCAAACACTTCCAAAAAATAGAAGAGGACAATACTCTTCCAAACTCATTTTGCAAGGCTAGCATCACCCTGATTTAAAAATTAGACAAGGACACCACAGGAAAGTAAATTACAAACCCATATCCCTGATGAATATATATGCAAACATCCTCAACAAAGTTTTAACTAAACTAACTCAACAATGGATTAAAAGGATCATACAACATGACCAAGTGAAATTTATCTCATGAATGCCAGGATGGTTCAACACTGGCAAGTCAACCAATGTGATGCACCACATTAACAAAAGGATGGGTAAAATCATATGATCATCTGAAGGGATGTGCAAAAAAATTATAAAATTGACATCCATTTATGATAAAAATTCAGCAAATTGAGCATAGAAAGAATGCACGTTCACATAATAAAGGCCATATATGACAACATCACACTTAGCATCACAGTCAATGGAGAAAATCTGAAAACTTTTCCTGTAAATAAACCTGTTACATATTTGCAAATGTCATGATATTATATATAGAAAATTCTAAAGATTTCAAATAAAAAACCATTGTAACTCATAAATTCAGTAAATTTGCAGGATGCCTCATATCTGTCAGCTGGCTATCATCAAAAGGAGTATAACAAATGTTAGCAAAGATGTGCAGAGAAGAGAACCCACCTTCACTGTTAGTGGAATTGTAAACTGGTGCAGCCACTATGGAAAACAGTATGAAGTTTCTCAAAATACTAAAACCAGGAGTACTGTATGACATAAGAATTCCACTCAGGTATATATCAAAAACAAAACCACTAATTCAAAAAACACATGAAATCCAGTGTTCATAGCAGAATTTTAATTTACATTTGACAAGGTATGGCAACAGTTTAAGTATTCATTGATAGCTAAATAGATAAATATATATATAGATATTTAGAATTGAGCAAAAGGTTTGTTCAGATTATCCCCTAATGTCGTTGTTCAGTCTCCAGTGGTGTCAGACTCTTTGCGACTCCATGGATTGCAGCACACCAGGCTTCTCTGCCCTTCATCATCTCTCAAAGCTTGCTCAAACTCATGTTCATTGACTGTGATTCCATCCAACCATTTAATCCTCTGTTATCCCCTTCATCTCCTGCCTTCAATCTTTCCCAGCATCAGGGTCTTTTCTAATAGGTCGGCTCTTCACATTAGATGGCCAAAATATTGGAGCTTCAGCTTCAGCATCAGTCCTTCCAATGAATATTTAGGGTTGAATGGTTTGATATCCTTGCAGAGCAAGGGACTCTCAAGAGTCTTCCTCAACATCACAGTTCAAAAGCATCAGTTCTTTGGAGCTTGGCCTTCTTTATGGTCCAACACTCACATCCATACATGACTACTGGAAAAACCATAGCTTTGACTATATAGATATTTGTTGGCAGAGTAAAGTCTCTGCTTTTTAATATACTGTCTATGTTGGTTACAGCTTTTCTTCCAAGGAGGAAACATCTTTTAATTTCATGGGTGAAGTCTCTGAAGTGATTTTGGAGCCCAGGAAAGTAATATCAATCATTGTTTCCATTTTTTCCCCATCTATTTGCCATGAAGTGATGGGACTTGATGCCATGATCTTTGTTTCTTGAATGTTGAGTTTTAAGCCATTTTTTCACTCTCCTCTTTCACCCTCAAGAGACTATTTAATTCCTTTTCACTTCCCACCATAGGGTGGTGTCAGCTGCATATCTGAGGTTATTGATATATACAGAAAATACACAGTGGAATACTATACAACCATAAAAATGAATGCAATTTTGTCATTTGCAGCAGCATGAATGGACTTGGAGGGCATTATGCTAATTGAAATAAGTCAAGTAGAGAAAAATATGTACTGTATAACATCACTTACATGTGGAATCTAAAATAAAAAAAAAATCCAGTGACTATAACAGAAAAGAAGTAGAGTCACATATAAAAAACAAACAAGTGGTTTCCAGTGGAGAAAAGGAAGTGCGGATGGGTAATATAAGGTAAGGGCCTGAAGGTAACAGCTATTGGGCATAAAATAAACTGCAAGGATATATTATAAAACAGAAGGATTATAGCAAATATCTTATAATAACTATAAATGTTATATAATATTTAAAAATTGTGAATCACCCATATTTCAATCTCTAACTTATATAATATTGTGTACCAACTATACTTCAGGAGAAATAACTTTTACATTTGTACACACTAATAGCAAACTATCAGAAAGAGACATTTTTAAAAATCACATTTACAGTTGCATTAAAATAATAAATTTTTGAACCTATGAAAAAAATTTAACCAAGGAGGTGAAAAATTTGTGTATTGAAAACTTCAAGGTGTTGACAAAGAGGAAGACAAGAATAAGTGGAAACATAGTCACTGATTATGGATTAGGATAATCCATATTGTTAAATTGTCCATTCTACAATATACAAATCCAGTGTAACTCCTATCAAAATTCTAATGGCATTATTCACAAAATATAACAAAAAATCCTAAAGTTTGTGTGAAAAAATAAATGTCCACAAATACCTAAAACAATCGTGTGAAAGAGTAGCAAAGCTAGAGGTATCATACTCTTTGATCTCAGTCTCCATTGCAAAGCTTGAGTACCTAAAATATTATTATACTGACATAAAAACAAACACCTGGATCAAAGGAACAAAGCACAGAGCCAATAATTAAATCCACACATAAATGGTCAATTAATTTATGACAAAGGAAACAAGAATAAACAATGGGGAAAGCACGGTCTCCTCAATAAAAGGTATTGTAAAATTGGACAGCCTCATACAAAAGAATGAAAATAGACCATGGTCTTATACCATACACAAAAATTAACTCGAAATTGATTAAAGACATGAACATAAAACCTGAAAATATAAAACCTCTAGAAGAAAACATAGGTGCTAAGGTCCTTGACATAGGTCTTGTTGAATTTTTAAAATCTGACACCATAAGCAAAAGCAAAAAATAAAAATAAGCAAGCATAACTGTATCAGACTAAAAAACTTCTGTGCAGCCAAGGAAACTATCAATAAAATGAAAAGGTACCCTACCGAGATATACAGATCATATATTTAATAAGAGGCTAATATCCAAATATATTTAAAGAATTCATACAATGGCACTCTATTTCACTTTCATCAAGAGGCTCTTTAGTTCTTCTTTGCTTTCTGCCATAAGGGTGGTGTCATCTGCATATATGATATAATTGATATTTCTCCCGGCAATCTTGATTCTAGCTTGTACTTCATCCAGTCCAGCATTTCTCATGATGTATTCTGCATATAAGTTAAATAAGTGGGGTGACAATATACAGCATTGTACTCCTTTACCGATTTGGAACCAGTCTGTTGTTCCATGTCCACTTCTAACTGTTTCTTCTTGACCTGCATACAGGTTTCTCAGGAGGCATGTCAGGTGGTATGGTATTCCCATCTCTTTAGGAAATTTCCACAGTTTGTTGTGATCCACACAGTCAAAGTCTTTGGCATAGTCAGCAAAACAAGTTGATGCTTTTATGAAACTCTCTTTCTTTTTCTATAATCCAATGGTTGTTGACAAGTTGATCTCTGGTTCTGCTGCCTTTTTTAAATCCAACTTGAATGTCTGGAAGTTCACGGTTCACATGTTGCTGAAGCCTGGCTTGTAGAATTTTGAGTATCACTTTGTTAACATGTGAGATGAGTGCAGTTGTGCCACAGTTTGTGCATTCTTTGGCACTGCCTTTCTTTGGGGTTGGAATGAAAGCTGACGTTTTCCAGTCCTGTGGCCACTGCTGAGTTTTCCAAATGCGCTGGCATATACAGTACAGCACTTTCACAGCATTAACTTTTAAGATTTGAAATAACTCAACTGGAATTCCATCACTTCCACTAGCTTTGTTCATAGTGATGCTTCCTAAGGCCCACTTGACTTCACATTTCAGGATGTCTGACTCTAGGTGAGTGATCACACCGTTGTGATTATCTGAGTCATGAAGATCTTTTTGTATAGTTCTTCTGTGTATTCTTACCACTTCTTCTTAGTATCCTCAGCTTCTGTTAGGTCCATACCATTTCTGTCCTTTATTGTGCCCATTTTTTCATGAAATATTCCCTTGGTATCTCTAATTTTCTTGAAGAGATCTCTAGTCTTTCCCATTCTATTGTTTTCCTCTGTATCTTTGCACTGATCACTGAGGAATGATTTCTTTTCTCTCCTTGCTATTCTTTGGAACTCTGCATTCAAATGGGTCTATCTTTCCTTTTCTCCTTTGGTTTTTGCTGCTCTTACTCCTTTTAGAAGAGCTATTGTCAAAAAGACAAAAATAATAAGTATTTGTAAGAATGTGAAGAAAAGGAAACCCTTGTGCTCTATTGTTGGGAAAGTAATCTAGTGTAACCAGTTTGGTAAAGTATGAAATGTTCCTCAGAATATTATAAAATATAACTATCATATGATCCATAAGTTTCACTTCAGGTAGGTATCCATAGGAAATAAAAATAAGATGTCAAAAATAATCTGTGTCTATTGACGGATGAATGCATACAGAAACTGTCTCACACACACACACACACACACACACACACACACACAGAGTGGGATATTTTTCAGCCATAAAAAGAATAAAATCTTGCCATTTGTGGCATCATGGACAGATCTCAGGGGGATTATGCTAACTGAAATAGGTCAGACAGAGGAAGACAAATGTAATATAATATCACTTATATGTGAAATACAAAAACAAACAAAATTCGAAATAAGTTCATAAATACAGAGAATAGATTGGTGGCTGACAGAGGCAGAGGGTGGGAGAAATGGGCATACTATTTTATTTTATTTTTTTAGTTTAAAGACAGTTAATAATGATAAAAGGTGGTAGTTATTTAGACACTTTGGATAATACTGATTTTGCTAAAAATATTGAATTGCTTTAGGAAGCCAAAACCATAATAGGACTGTAGATTTATAATTGATATAAAATAATTCTCTTCTGTGGAGAAGGCAATGGCACCCCACTCCAGTACTCTTGCCTGGAAAATCCCATGGATGGAGGAGCCTGGTAGGCTGCAGTCCTTGGGGTCGCTAAGAGTCAGACACGACTGAGCGACTTCACTTTCACTTTTCACTTTCATGCATTGGAGAAGGAAATGGCAACCCACTCCAGTGTTCTTGCCTGGAGAATCCCGGGGATGGGGGAGCCTGGTGGGCTGCCGTCTATGGGGTCACATAGAGTCCAACATGACTGTAGCAACTTAGCATTAGCAATTCTCTTATGATTGTGGAATAAATTAATATTACATTTCCAATTATAAATTGCCTTTGAAATTACATTTTTTAAACCTGAAGTTGTGAAGATATTCTAAATCTGAATATTTGAAGAATCTTCTAAATCTCTTACATAAGTAGAAACCCCCTAATGAACAAAAATCCCCACTGATAAAACTGATTGAAACTAGTTAAGAATATCCAGATAGGCCGGTTGACCCAGCACATAAGCAGACCTTGTCCATTAGTGACTGCATAAGTGGTATTCAACTGAGGAATTTAATTACCAGAGATGTCCAGTCTTGGAAACTCAAAACAAACATATCTAGATGGATTAAATCTATTATTTCCCCTTGAGTCTCTCAGGCTTTCTGTTGTATCACAGAAGATTAAATTGCTAAAAATGATTTATTTTTACAAAAATGGCGCTGTTTTACTTCTTTCTAATTTTCTTGTCATAGAAGCATACATGGATTTTTTTCTTGTATAAAAATTTTATAGATTATGAGTAACTTCTGTCATGATTTTGGAAGTGTAGACACCCATTGTCATTTCTGATGATGATCTCAGACTGGAGACAGAAATGAAAATGAGTCTTACACATTCATCAATATGATGTTTAGTGCAATAGCAAAAATAAACACTGGATCATAACAGTTAAATTGGTACTATCCTCCTCCAAGGGACAAAATCCCATAGCAGATATAAAGAGAAATTTAGTCTTAAGAGAGTTGAGACATAAACTGCACATATCTGATTATATTACTTGGAAGCATTTAATAATATTATATTTAGGAAAATTATATTGATGGACACATTGATGCCATCCTCATTTCTCTAACTTAGATATTTTAAAATATATGATATGTGTGGGTATATAAATGTAGGATTTTTTAATCCACAGAATTTTTTGAAACTATTCATTAGCTTTTTGTATGTGTCTTAACTAATTAATTAGCCAGAATCTGAGGAATTGTAACTTTTTATTTTAACAGTAAACAAGTAATCTTGAAGTAGAAGAAACTACATGAGTTTCATTATTTTAATACTACTTTTTCCAATCCATGTTTTACCAAAATAGTTATTATTTAGAACTTATCAATTTTCCATCTGTTGCCAGGTAAATTTAATGATATGACACACACATACATATATATTAAATAATTATAAACATATTTATCTTTAATACTATTTTCCAAATTATTTGGTATATAATCTTAAAGATGTATATAGTTCAGTGAAGGTAAAATATGCAAGATTATAGAAATTTTAGTGTTTTTTCAGATAACCAAGTTTGAATTATATACTTATGTTTCAACTTATTTCTAACTTCATTAGGAAATTTTTTAACTTATCTATTTTCTTAGTGTTTTTCACGTTATTTCATCTTTGTGACTTTTCATTATTTTTCTTCTTTCATAGTTGAAGTTTTTGGTAAACAGCTTTCATTTATTGAGTAGGTGTTTTCTTGACTTGTTATATGCTAAATATATTTCAGACTTAGCTGTCTTTATTATATACCAAATTAAAAAAAATTCTCTGACTTTCACAATATGACATGTATTAGTTCTCTGTCCAAATCCTAAATATTAGTAGGCATTTTAACTTCAAACCATCTAAAAATTATCTTATATTCTGGTTATGAAGGCAACATCAACAGTACTTTTTATAGTAAAGATTAGTAAAGATTTTAAAACACAGATTAGTAAAGATTTTTAGTTTGGATGTGGAGGATTTTTCTCCAGTACCAGAAAGTATTTAAAAGGCAGATCAATGTAAAGACAAAAACAAGGAAGCTCTCAAATACACTGGAAATTTTAACAGGAGTAAAAGAAATGACACCACTCTAATGACAGAAAACAAAGAGGAACAAAAGAGCCTCTTGATGAGGATGAAAGAGGAAAGTGAAAAAGCTGGCTTAAAGCATATCATTCAGAAAACTAAGATCATGGCATCTGGTCCCATCACGTCGTGGCAAATAGATGGAAAAAAGTGGAAATTGTGACATATTTTAATTTCTTGGGCTCCAAAATCTCTGTGGATTTTGACAGCAGCCACAAAATTAAAAAAAGCTTTCTCCCTTGAAGAAAAGCTATGACAAACCTAGACAACATATTAAAAAGCAG
>NW_011479685.1:0-2864 GCF_000754665.1 Bison bison bison | reverse complement strand
ATCCCTGGGTTTGGAAGATCCCCTGGAGAAGGGAAAGGCTACCCACTCCAGTATTCTGGCCTGGAGAATCCCATGGACTGTATAGTTCATGGGATCGCAAAGAGCTGGACACGACTGAACAAGTTTCACATTTATTGGAAGGACTGATGCTGAAGCTAAAGCTCCAATACTTTGGCCACCTGATGTAAAGAGCTGACTCATTGGAAACGACTCTGATGCTGGGAAAGATTGAAGAAAGGGAGAGAAGGGGGCAACAGAGGAAGAAATATTGGATGGCAACACTGGCTCCGTGGACATGAATTTGAGCAAACTCTGGGAGACAGTTGCTGCTCCTGCTAAGTCGCTTCCATCGTGTCCGACTCTGTGCGACCCCTGAGACGGCAGCCCACCAGGCTCCCCTGTCCCTGGGATTCTCAAGGCAAGAGCACTGGAGTGGGTTGCCATTTCCTTCTCCAATGCATAAGAGTGAAAAGTGAAAGTGAAGTCGCTCAGTCGTGTCCAACTCTCAGCAACCCTATGGACTGTAGCTCACCAGGCTCCTCCATCCATGGGATTTTCCAGGCAAGAGTACTGGACAGTTAAAGATAGGGAAATCTGGCATGCTGCAGCCCATAGGGTTGGAAAGAGTTAGATATGACTTAGCAATTGAATAGCAACAATAACTATAGAAACAAATATTTAATTTAGTTTATCCAATTATTTTAGCTGTACTTATTAGAGATTAATTTTAACAGGATTTTTAAGATTATTATTACTTTCAGAACAGCTGACTCTTCTTGTTTGATATAGGTTTAATAACAGATATGCAACATAACCTTATTTCAGTCACTTGAATAGTAGAACAAATCAGAGAAAATTCTGAAGTGCTTATTCTTACTCATCATGATGAGCTGGGTATTTTTAACGACTGTATAACATCTTCTGTAATCAAGTTCAGTTTGGGAATTTGTTCTTTTCATTCCTTTAGGCTTCATTTTATGCTCTGTTCAGCTCATATTTTATGGCAAAACCAATACAATATTGTAAAGTAAAAAATAATAATAATAAATTTAAAAAAATAAAATAAAACTTCCACATCTTAGAAGCACTATTTTTACATGACCCTAGTTGTAAATATATTAAAAAAAAAAAAAAACACTTCTATAAGTAAATAAATGACAAGATTTTTTAACATCTTCAATAACACATCCAGTTCACAGAAGAGAGTTCAAACATGCCACCAAATAAAGGAAAAAATTAGTGTTATATACATAATATTTTACAAAGACAATAAAGAGTTTGTGTTTTTAATGAGACTAAAGGGCCCTTCAAGAGTTAGGTTCCAGTGATGTTTCTTTGTGGAGTTACCATTAACATTTTGCTCAGGATGACAAACTCAGACAGCATAGAGACATCATTTTGCTGACAAAAGTCCATTTAGTCAAAGCTGTGTTTTTTCCAGTAGTCATATATAGATATGGGAGTTGGACCATAAAGAACACTGGAGAATTAATGCCTTTTACATATAAATATCTTGAGAGTCCCTTTAACAGCAAGAACATCAACCCAGTCAATCCTAACAGAATCAACCCTGAAAACTTATTCGAAAGACTGATGATGAAGCTGAAGCTCTATTACTTTGGCCACTTGATGTGAAGTGCCAACTCATTGGAAATTACCCTGATGCTGGGAAAGACTGAAGGCAAAAGGAGAAGGGGACAGCAGAGGATGAGATGGTTGGAATGGACATGAGTTTGGGCAAACTCTGAGAGATAGTGGAGGATAGAAGAGCCTGATGTGTGCAGTCCATGGTATTGCAAAGAGTTGCATATGACTGACTTAGCAACTGAACAACAGCTCTGTATGGGAAGATGTTCAACAGATCCTGTTTCAGAAAATGAATGTCAGTAGCTGGGTTGTGACTCTTGATTGGAAACCACTTGATGTAGAGGAACCCATGTATCTTCTTCCCAGAAGTACAAAGATGAATTATTCTCCCAATCTCCCTCATTTCACTCATTTCCTCCTAATGAAGAAGTGCTTTAAGAATGAATTGATTGTATGTTACTCAGTGTCTTCTGATTTCTTTCTTTTGGAGTATCTCATCCTCACTGTGCCAACTGCTCCACTCCGCTCAGGACTAATACTATAGAGGTAGGCTCAGGGCCAGCAAAAGCTCTAAAGTTGTCTAGATCCATCCGGGACAGAGAATAAGGTTAATTCTGGGGACAAATGCCAGGGACTTTGGGCACGGAATTGTATTTTATTTATCTCACTGGTTGCTATTCCTCATTTGGTATCAAGTTTGGGAGGACTTGATCTCAAATATCAGCTAGGCTAAGAACAAGCCTATCAGGGATCCTGCTCTCTTGGAACACCTGGTGCTAATTTCCTAGGAGAGTATGAGCTTATACTACCTCTCTAGCTGTACTTCAGGCAGATGGGTTAGGCACTAACCTGATCCCAGAACCCACAGATTTCATGGTTATTCCCAATCTCTTGTTTGGCTCTTAAATTCCTAAATGTATTTATTGTTTCTTAATTTCAGAGGACTGAAAATGTGAATTATGTGCAAATGAATTATTTTCTGGTAACAGTTAATTCATAGTTATGTGAAATGGACAGAGGTAACCTAGATAACATATTGAAAAGCAGAGACCTTACTTTGCCAAAAAAGGTCCGTCTAGTCAAGGCTATGGTTTTTCCTGTGGTCATGTATGGATGTGAGAGTTAGACTGTGAAGAAGGCTGAGTGCTGAAGAATTGATGCTTTTGAACTGTGGTGTTGGAGAAGACTCTTGAGAGTCCCTTGGACTGCAAGGAGATCCAACCAGTCCATTCTGAAGGAGATCTGTCCTGGGATTTCTTTGGAAGGAATGATGCCTG
>NW_011479684.1:8861-17197 GCF_000754665.1 Bison bison bison | reverse complement strand
ATGGAGTATTACTCAGCCATTAAAAAGAATGCATTTGAGTCAGTTCTAATGAGGTGGATGAAACTGGAGGCTATTATACAGAGTGAAGTAAACCAGAAAGAAAAACACCAATACAGTATACTAATGCATATATATGGAATTTAGAAAGATGGTAATAATAACCCTGTGTATGAGACAACAAAAGAGACACTGATGTATAGAACAGTCTTTTGGACTCTGTGGGAGAGGGAGAGGGTGGGATGATTTGGGAGAATGGCATTGAAACATGTATAATATCGTATATGAAACAAGTTGCCAGTCCAGGTCTGATGCACGCGACTGGATGCTTGGGGCTGGTGCACTGGGACGACCCAGAGGGACGGTATGGAGAGGGAGGTGGGAGGAGGGTTCAGGATGGGAAATACATGTATACCTGTGTCGGATTCATTTTGATATATGGCAAAACCAATACAATATTGCCAAGTTAAAAAATTAAATTAAATTAAATTTAAAAAATTAAAAAATAAAAAATATTTTACCTTGGTGGCTTCTATTGCTTCTGATGTGAAGTTAGGTATCATTCTTAATGATGTTTCCCAGAATACAATATGGAAAGTGTCCATGGATATTGGCAAGATTGTTTCCACTTAAATAGATTTTTGAATTTGCCTTCAATCATTGCAGTGAAAGTCACAATCTTCTGCCAAAACCAGAGTGGTAGACTTGCAGAATTCCTTATTCAAATTTATGGCTTTCCTCATAGCATTGCTCCTGAATAAGGAGATTGTTTTGTAGGAAGTCAAGTATGGCAGTGAGTGGAAATTCTTGCTATGAACAAAGAGGTTATGGGATGGGTAGTAGAAGAGGTAGTTATAAATACCAGCTATAATCATGTGGTCATTTTCAGGAATGAGAACAATAATACTTATGTGAATTTGTTTTTCATTTTGATGTAAATATATTTATGTATTACATTAACCAATTTTAATTCCCCTCTCCCGTTTGCTTACATGTAGTAATGTAAGATATGCTAATATAAATCAATCTTATATCTTATTATAGCTTAGTAGTGCCTGGAAAATCCCATGGATGGAGAAGCCTGGTAGGCTGCAGTCCATGGGGTCGCTAAGAGTCGGACATGACTGAGCGACTTCACTTTCACTTTTCACTTTCATGCATTGGAGAAGGAAAATGGCAATCCACTCCAGTGTTCTTGCCTGGAGAATCCCAGGGATGGGGAGCCTGGTGGGCTGCCGTCTATCGGGGTGCACAGAGTTGGACACAACTGAAGCAACTTAGCAGCAGCGAAGATAAAGGATTCAATGGGAGAATGTGGCTTAGCTAGAAAAGAAAATAACTTCACTCCCAAATGGATAAATAAACTTGCTATAATCTTTGCAGGATGAGGTTAGAATCTTTTGGGTTGAATGAGGACTTACTGCATTATATTAGCAAGAACTGTGGTGTTGGAAAAGATTCTTGAGAGTTCCTTGGACTACAAGGAGATCAAGCCAGCCAATCCTAAAGGAAATCAATCCTGAATATTCATTGGAAGGACTGATGCTGAAGCTGAAACTCCAATATTTTGGTCACTTGATGAGAAGAGCCACTCATTGGGAAAGACCCTGGTGTTTGGAAAGATTGAACACAAAAGGAGAAGGGGGCAGCAGAGGATGAGATTGTTAGATAGCATTACCAAATCAAGGGACGTGAATTTGAGCAACCTCTGGAAGATGGTGGAGGATAGAGAAAGTTGTTAAGAGAGTACAGATGGATGCCAGGTTAACAAAGAGGGTACTGTAGCAGCTTTGTACTATCCAAACTAACTGGAAATATCTTTCCCAGAAAGTGCTTCCCGTATTGTTCTTGGTTAGGATTGGCCACAAAAGAAATTTGTGTAACATTTGCAAGGTGATTGTGATGAAGTAGCCATAGGTTTTATGTTTTGAGGGTTGGTACAGGGCTCCAGGGACTATGGTTGTTCACTCATATTGCTGCTGATCTGATAGCTCAACTTATTGTTGATTCACAACTCCTTCACTTCCCACCAAACCTCCTCCTGGTCTTCTCTGTTTTGGGCTGAGTATGCAGGTAGCATGATGCCAAATGAAACCCACTTCTCCTAAGGTCATCCACTACTGTGAGATTGAAGGAGGTGAAACAGACAAATTTTAGTGTGTCTGTGTGGTTTCCATTTACCTCACGGCTCTAGTTTGTCCTTATGAGTCATAGTTTGTCCATGCTCTGGTCTATATCCAACTTTCTTCTTCAAATATTACTCTAGCTGACAAACAATGAGTTCAGTCTCAACATCAGATACCAAGATAACAGTTTTGTATACACTCTTCCAGCAGATCTAGCAATTACCTGAGTCCTAATCTTTATAACTAATTTCTTATTCCACACCACTGGTGGTTCTGCTTCTTTGATTGTACCTTCGGTGACACAATACTAAGAATAAAGGACTAAGGAAATTATTTTTATGATGATTCCAAGTAACTATACCCAGATTTGTGATGTGAGTGTATTTTAGTGAAACTGTCACTTTAAATTATTTATGGAGCAAGTTTAGACAACTTTACACATGTTCTGTATGATTGATTTAAAGTCAAAAATTCAAGAGGAGAATGTTAACAGTAGAAAATTACTCTGGACATCAAATAACAAGGAAGAAGCTTTTATTTAGAATTAAATTCTATGATCCAGACCACAGATGAAGCAACCACACGATTACCATTTCTTGCTGGGATCTGCAGGTGTGCATTTCAGCTGGAGTCCTGCAGCAGGGAGGCTCTCTCTTATTAAGCTCTGGGGTTTTTGTTCAGCTTTTCCCATTACTTCAACCACTGTGAGTTCACGGAGAGCACAGAAGTACTTTCCAGTATCTTCCAGCTGTAAGGCTGAAATGGTGAGGCTGATGGAGGTATCTGCTTTCTGGAAGTTTACAGAGTAACGGCCATCCCTTGCATTCCCATCTTCTGAATACTGACAAATGAGGTAAGTCATCTGTCCACTGGGAAGCTGCTTGTACTAAAAAATGTAGTAGGAGATCATGTACCAACTGACTTCATACTGACAGTTCAGAGTTACTGACTGCCCCACTTGCAGATTATGTCTGGCTGGTCTTGAGTAACTTTCTGGGCCACACCAGATCCTGTGAAAAAAATCAGAAAACAGAGATGAAGCAGTGAATAAAATAGTGTAGGAATTAGACTCATTTAGGTCTCCAAAAAGAAAAACTAAACTGAAATCTTAAGATGCTTGCTTTTCTCCAGTCCTCCTTTCCTCCCCAAGTCCCGGTGAAACACCACACGCCTGTGCGCAGGCCTTTCACCCTGAACACTTGCACCCATGCTTGAGAGCATCCCTACCAGAGAAGGTGAAGGCCAGGAACACCCAGAGCAGACTGGAGAGCAGCATGAGGCATGGATTCCCCTGCACAAATCTGTTTAATTCTGCCTCAAGCTGAGAGTTCAGTGTCTTTAAGTGCCTGAGAGCACATATACATCGTACCTGGGTTCCTTGTGACTCTCCCCCAAGACAGGAAGTGGGGTTTGTCATGTAGATCAACCACATGGTCTGTGCACAGATGGAAAAAGTCTCAGTTCAGTTCAGTCACTCAGTCCTGTCCGACTCTTTGTGACCCCATGGACTGCAGCATGCCAGGCTTCCCTGTCCATTACCAATTCCCAGAGTTTACTCAAAGTCATGTCCATTGAGTTGGTGATGCCATCCAACCATCTCATCCTCTGTCATCCTGTTCTCCTCCTGCCTTCAATCTTCCCCAGCATCAGGCTCTTTGCAAATGAGTCAGTTTTTCGCATCAGGTGGTCAAAGTATTGGAGTTTCAGCTTCAGTATCAATCTTTTCAATGAATATTCAGGACTGATTTCCTTTAGGAGGGACTGGTTTGATCTCCTTGCAGCCCAAGGGGCTCTCAAGAGTTTACTCCAATGCTACAGTTCAAAAGCATCAATTCTTTGGTACTTTCTTTATGGTCCAACTCTCACATCCATACGTGATTACTGGAAAAACCATAGCTTTAAGTATATGACTACTGTCTGGCTCACCACAAATCTTTACTTTGTCTACCTATTTTTCCCTGGTCATTATGTTTGGCAGATCCTGAAAAGGGGCATGAAGAAAGCAATTAATATTAAGGGTTTGAACTGAGGGAAACTGAAGATTAAACAAGTTGACATACATCGGTAATTATTCAGTAAAATGATTTTTCCATCCTGTTTAAGATATAATTTTGTGTAGCCTATGAAACATTCTTGTAATCTACTGATTAGTCATTCATTAGCCTTTACTTACTTGTCTCCATCCAGAATCTAGTGACTGTTTTAAAATATTCACAGATCTTAGGCCTTCTGGTGAAAAGCAATCTTATCCAAAATAATTAATGTATCTCTCTCTCTCTCTTTTTTTTTTCTTTTTTTACTAAGTTCCAGGGCTCTACTCAGATTTTTCAATAAATAAAATTACTTCAACATGAAATGATTTTTTAAAAATCAGTCCATCTGAATTTCAGAGCCTATTCAGTGATTTGTATTTAAATGAAATTATAACAGGAATAAAATATTGTTTTGAAATCTGATATTGCTTCTTATGCATTAGACTTTGAGGGGGATCAGAGGTAACAATCCTGTTACCTCTAAATGTAGAATTGTACTTATTAGATCATGTGTCCTAGAATTATCATGTCACATTTTCTGTCTCATTGGTCCAGAGTATTCCGTCTCACTTGTTAGTCACTCTTTATTATTTCTCTTTGTAAAATAAAGTTAAGATAGACATGCTGGAGTTTTCTCTGATGTAATGCTATAATGCACTCCTATGAAACTTAATATCTACAGACTGCAGACACTTAGTACCTGTCAACCCCAAAGAAGCTGGTGACTGAAGTTCTCTGCACTGTTTCATGTCCATGTGGAATGCAGCTGTCAATATTCCATTTGGTTTCATTGCTATAAGAGATGAATTAATATAAAAGAACAAAAGCAAATAGGCAAGTAGAAAAGAAAATACAGACAAGTTCTAAAACAGTGCCATTTCACATAATTTAAGATCAAAGTAACTCATGAATGAGTGAAGCAGAAAGGAAAGGTTGTATTTATCTGAGACATCTACTCTTCTGTCCCATTTCACTTCTGAGTGCTGATAGGCAATGAATGCCTGGGCTTGAAATTATTTGTAACTAAGCGGAGGAGATCATGAATGACCACAGCAGCCTGTGTAGCAGCATGATATTATAAAATATAGATATATATTAATATAATAATTACATATATATTAGGAAACTGATACTGATAAAATTTTTTAACAAAATACAGACTGTAATATTACCCATCAGTTTTTATATGTGCTCTTTGGTTTTGATATGAAGCTCTATGAAGTTTTATCACATATATAGGTTCTTGTACCACCACTAAAATCATGACACAGAATTGTTCCATTTCTCTACAGAAACCCTCTTTGCATACCCTCCCCATCCCTGCAATTCTTTATAACCCCAGTAACTACTGAGGTTATAAAGTAGTATAATCTTTTCATCTCTGTATTTTGTCCTTTTGAGAATATAATCATAATAATCCAATAAGCGTAATCATACACCATGTCACCTCTGAGATTGACTTTTTTTTCATTCAGCATAGCATCCTGAGATCCATCTAGGCTATATTTGTTTAGTCACTAAGTCCTGTCTGATTCTTTTATGACCCCATATACTGTAGCCCGCCAGGCTCCTTTGTCTATGGAGTTTCCCAGGCAAAAATACTGGACTGAGTTGCCATTTCCTTCTCCACGGAATCTTCCCAACCCAGGGATAAAACCCAGGTCTTCTGCATTTCAGGCAGATTCTTTACCACTGATTCACCTAGGAAGGCCCATCTAGGCTACTAAATGTATCAGTAGTCTGTTTCTTTTAATCGCTACAGTCACCAACTTATGGTATTGATTTCAGTTTTATTTTTTACTTTCCAGTGGTAAGAAAGCAATACGCATTCAGTAGAAACCATACTTGGAATTTTTAAATTTGATATTTTTCAATCCTAGCAACATGTGGCATATTTTCCAGAATGACTGGACCACTCTGGATGATTCTGGGAAGCAGCAGTGAGCTGAGCTCCTGGCAGCAGTGAGCTGAGCTCCTGGCCAACCCTGAAATCATGAGTGTAAACAACCGACACACTTAGATTCATTCTATACTCATACAACCATTCTGGTTTTCACTTTCAGTGTGTGTGTGCTAAGTTGCTGCTGTTGTGTCCGACTCTTTGTGACACTCTGGACTGTAGCCCAGCAGGCTCCTCTGTCCATGGGATTCTCTAGGCAAGAATACTGGACTGGGCTGCCATGTCCTCCTCCAGGGGATCTTCCCCATCCAGGGATTGAACCTGTGTCTTTTGTGTCTCCCTCATTGGCAGGCAGGTTCTTTACCACTAGCATCACCTGGGAAGCCTCAGTTTCAGTACAGTACTCAATAAATTACATGAGATTTTCAACACTTTTGTATAAAATAGACTTTGTGTTAGATGATTTCTCCCATCTGTAGGCTAATGTAAATGTTGAGCACCTTCAAGGGAGGCTGGGTTAGGTATATTAAATGTATTTTCCACCTATGACATTCTCAACTGAAAATGGTTTATTCAGACACAACTCTATTGAAAGTTGAGAAAAATCTGTAAGTAAGATGTCATTGTACAGAAGATGTATTACAGTTGCATTTACCCAGTGAAAGATGCTTGGCTGATTTCCAGTTTTTGGTGACCACAAATATAGCTACCATGAATATTCAGGTACAGATTTTTGTGTGAATGTTTTTCATTTTTCAAGCATAAATACCCAGGAGTGTGCTTTGCTGAGTTGTAAGGTAAGTGAGTATTTAAGCTTATGCAAAAGTCTTGGACTGTTTTCCAGAATGACTGGACCATTCACCCACCAGCAATGTATGAGTGATCCAATTTCTCTGCATCTTTGCCAGAATTTGGTATTGTCAGTATTTTTAATTTTAGCCTTTATGATAGATGTGAAGTGGTATTTCTTTGTGGCTTCATTTGCACTTCCCTAACTACTAATAACACTGACCATATCTCTATATGCTTATTTCCTTACCACATAGCTCTTTGGTAAAGTGTCTGAATCTTTTGTCCAGGTTTCAACTTTTTTGCTTGTTTCTTCCTGCTGAGTTTAGAACGGTTCATTGTATTCTAAATAGTTTTTTGATGAAAATTTATTTTGCAAATATTTCCTGCCATTCTGTGGTTTATCTTTTTCCTTCTCTTAATAGTGTCTTTCACAGAGCAAAAATTTTTACTTTTGATGAAATCTAAGTAATTTATGTTGTATGGACTGTGTTTTTGGTGTTATGTCAAAAATCTTTTTGTCTAACCCTAGGTCATGAAGATATTCTCTTATGTTTTTCCTAAAAGGTTTAATATTACATTTTATAGTTGGATGTATAGTTCGTTTTGAGACTATACACAATCTTTTGTACAAGATGTGATATTTAGGTCAATTTTCAATTATTTCCTAAGAATATACAATCATCCCAACCTCATTTGCTCATAAGACTATGTTGTTACCTCTATTGAACTGTCTTTGCATTTGTCAAAAAATAAGTTTTCCTGTGTGACATTTACACATTTACTCAGTGACATAAACTTGTTAATGATATTCTTTCATTACACTTATAACATTATAGAGCTTGTAGAATGGTTCTTTTTTATTACTTATATTTATATTAATAATTTGTCTTTTTTCCCTTGATAATTATACCTAGTAATATATCTATTTTATTGATAATTTTAACAAAATTAAATTTGTATTTCATGGTTATCACTATAGTTTTATTTATATTTCACCAATTGAACATTTTATTATTACATCTTTCATTTTATGTTGGGTTTAATTTGCTTTTCTATCATTTTTTGCTGAGTCCTCATAACAGTTTTTTAACATCTTTCTTTAGTAATATAAGTACTTAAAAAGATAAATTTCCTTCTATGTATTATTTGAGCTCCATCTCATACATCTTTATATAATGTGCTCTCACAATATTTACTTTCAAAATATTTTCTAATAGCCATTGTAATTGTTTCTTTAACCTAGAGTTATTTTAAAGTTAGTGCATATAATCCAAATATTTTGGAGTTTCTAGAGACATCTCTTTGCACTTGATTTTCTATATCATTTCCATCTTGGTCAAATAATAAATTCTGTATAATTTCAGTTTTATTAAATATATTAAGACTTGTTATGCATGCACTGATGTGTGTGTGTTTGTTTGTATGTGTTTCATCTACACAGCAAAGTGTGGCTGGAGCCTCCGCTGCAGGTTTGAGTACAGGCTGCAG
>NW_011479684.1:3972-7050 GCF_000754665.1 Bison bison bison | reverse complement strand
GAGGACCTGTATATTTTCACTGCAGTGAAAGTGAAGTGATCTGCAGGCACTAACATTCAGATGGACAGTTCAAGGATGCTTCAGTAGTAGCAACACGTAAGCCTAGTTGCTCCAAGGCATGTGGGATCTTAGTTCTCCAATCAGGGATTGAATCTGCATTGGCAGGCAGATTCTTTACCACTGAGCCACCAGGGTAAGCCCCACATGCTGCTTGCATGCCTGCATGCTAAGTTGCTTCAGTCATGTCCAACTGTTTGCAACTCTAAGGTCTGTAATCTGCCAGGCTCTTGTGTCCATGGGATGACCCAGTCAAGAATATTGGAGTGGGTTGCTGTGTCCTCCTCCAGGGGATCTTCCCAAACCTGGAATCAAACCCTTGTCTCTCTCCTGCAGCTTCTGCAGCAGGCAGATTCTTTACTGTTGAGCCAAAGGGGAAGTCCCATGTGCTGCTTAAGGAATATCAAAAATGATGAAAACTCTTTATAAAAGCAGGGTTTCCAGACTTGCCTAGAAAGTGAAAAATTATTATTCACTTAATTTTTGTTTCTTTCAAAAAACTTCTTCATGGGAAATATGAATGTTCTAGACTAGCAACAATAACATTTCAGATTTTTCTCAGAGAAAGAGTAGTTTGTTTCTGATAAGTGGAACAACTGTAACACATCAGAGTCTAGACTTGGCCTTGGATACAAATGAAAGAAGCCTTTGGTACAAGAATTATTTGTATGTTTCCCACTTCTTATGTTGGGACTAGCACACTGAAACCAACATTGTATTGACATGAGGAGGAGCCATAACAAATTATTAACACCTCGTTACTTTATTGCTATGCTAAAATTATGATTCTGACATTCCTCAAAATTCTTCTCAGCTACCTCAGTAAACTAGGTGCTTATTCCTTGTCCTTTTCTTCTTTTCTTTATCCATCTTCTTCCCTTCTCCTTCCCTTCATTTTCCTCATCTCTTACTGCTCTCTGACTCTCCATCTAGATGACTCTAGATTTGCTCTCATGACTGCTCCCCCACTGTGTCCCCCCTTCTTCCTACCAGAGATACTGCACAGGTGCAGCCCCGTCTGTCCCAGTGTGCCTCTCTCAGGATGCAGTAGTACACAGCGGTGTCTCTCAGGGTGACCTGGGGCAGGACCAAGGTGCTGGACTTTCTGTCTGAAGCTATGGTCAGAGAGGCCATGCTGCTGTTCACTGTGCCTTGTAAGCCATGAATGACATACAGTGGACTCTGATTGTGATTTTGCTGATACCAATGTATATATTCATCTCCACGAATTGTAGAGTGGTTACAAGGCAGGTTTACATTTTCTCCTTCAGCACAATCCATGGAGTTGGGCTGTGTGGTCTTAGCATCAACCACAGTCCCTAAAGGGTCAAGAAAATAAAATTAGCCCCTGACCACAAATCAGTGTAATTCTGTGGATCAAGCCTATAACATTCCCATAACTGTCTGAACCTACCCCCTATTCCAGTGTTTTTATCTATGTCTTGCAAAATATCATTGGTGTTTATTATATAGAGACCAGAGACACATGGCAAGAATCTGAGTCTCTATTCTATAGCCTTTATCTCATGGGTCCTTTGCTCACTAAACCCAGGGATTTCTTACAAACTTGTTACTGCTAAGTGCTCTTCTGGGACCATGGCTATGATTTAACCTGTCATGTAGAAGTTTGTGCTCCCTAGCAAATGCATAGATCAGTTCTCATTTCCATTGTTATAATGCTAAATAGAGCACAGGGAGAGTAGAGAGCAAATAACACTTCACGGCCCTTTGACCTCAAGTCATCCCTTGTAGACACAGAACACTTACCCAAGGTCAGAAACATGGTTACTACAGTCACCAGCCTCATACTTCAAGGAGAAACCAGGACCATGGGCTCAGAGCTCAGACTTGTGACTGCTCCTAGGCTTGTTTTACAAAACAGAAAGAACTACAACTGGTAGAGACTTAGAACCAGAGCAGGTATCAGTGTGTTGTTGCCAGGATCTGTTAGCCAATGATCAAGCAGTTCCTTGTCTAGCTCTTCCTCCCCTGTTTTAGTCGTGTCCTCCAAAGAAGGAGAGACATCCCCAACTCACATGGTGTCTGCTGCCATACTCTGTGAAGTTTAAAGTCTGGCTCTGTAAAAGGAACAATAACTTTTACAATGACTTTTACCAATCACAATGATACGTCTATCCAGAGCCATTGTTCTATCATTTGGTTCCTTAAAGACATTACGAAGCTTATGGAAAACATTAATTAATACCAGAAAACTGTACTGAGCTCTGTGTTGTAAGGAGATGAAAATTTCTACCCACATTCCAGAAAATGTATGTGAAACTCCAAAGCAGTCAGTGATGATCTCTGGAGGACAGAAAATATGAATAATGTTGAGACGAAAGCTATACAACCTGGAGTTCTGGGCTCCTGTAAAGGTCTTTGGAATCACGTGTCTACCACCATCTAGGTAAACATTTCTCAATGTATCTGTTCTTGATATAGTAACTGATGACTCAGATGGTGCTCACCTCATTCTTCTTGAAAAGTGATCTTTAATCCTCACGTTCTCTATGCCCTTGCTTGTAGGTGCTGTGCACCAAGGATGCTAAAGCAGAGAGAAAAGACAGGAAGGAATGCAAACAAGTCGGAATGGAATGTAAGGTGGATGTAAGTGGTAGAAAAAGTCAAAGGAAGGGATAAAAGCATAAGAACAGGGAAGGGAAAAGATAATCAGAGGAGGGAAACAGAGAAAGTAGTGTTCAGGAAGGTACATGGAAAGGGCTTAGGCTGTTGGGCTAAGATGCCCAGAATCCTTGACCACAGACACTCAACCAGGGATTATAAAGTACAAGTTGTCAAAAGAGAATAACATCTTCCTAATGTTGGGATGTTGGGACCACAGTAGTCTCTGTCAGGGAAGATCACTCATTCCAACTCCACTGACCACAGAGGGTGGTTCCATCTGAATCCTTCCTTCATCACCTATCTACTCTCATCAACTCAAAAACAGCCTCAGTTCTCCATTCTAGTCTCTGCAAATGGCAAGATAGGTGGTCTATAAACCCAACAACCATCTCCTCC
>NW_011479684.1:616-1023 GCF_000754665.1 Bison bison bison | reverse complement strand
TGGAAATAAAAGCAAAAATAAACAAACGGGACCTAATTAAACTTAAAAGCTTCTGCACAACAAAGGAAATTATAAGCAAGGTGAAAAGACAGGCTTCAGAATGGAAAGCTCAAATTTGAAGGTAAAAGAAGTAACCTAATTGTTCATTGACAGAGGAGTGTATAAAGAAGATGTGGTGTATATCTACAATGAAATATTGCCCAGCCATTAAAAGGAAAGAAATAATGCCATCTGTAGCAACATGGATGGACCTAGAGAGTTTCATACTGAGTGAAGTAAGTCAGACAGAGAAGGAGAAATATCATATGGCATCCCTTATATGTGAAATCTAAAAAGAAATGATACAAATGAACTTACTTACAAAATAGAACGAGACTCACAGACTTAGAAAACAAACTTATGGTTGT
>NW_011479684.1:0-516 GCF_000754665.1 Bison bison bison | reverse complement strand
GTATGGAAATACAAAAAACCTCGAATAGCCAAAGCAATCTTGAGAAAGAAGAATGGAACTGGAGGAATCAAGCTGCCTGACTTCAGGTTCTACTACAAAGCCACAGTCATCAAGACAGTGTAGTACTGCCAGAAAGACAGAAATATAGATCAATGGAACAAAATAGAAAGCCCAGAGATAAATCCATGCACATATGGACACCCTATCTTTGACAAAGGAGGCAAGAATATACAGTGGATTAAAGACAATCTGTTTAACAAGTGGTGCTGGGAAAACTGGTCAACCACTTGTAAAAGAATGAAACTAGAGCACTTTCTAACACAAAAATAAACTCAAAATGGATTAAAGATCTAAACGTAAGACCAGAAACTATAAAACTGCTAGAGGAGAACATAGGCAAAACACTCTCCGATATACATCACAGCAGGATCCTCTGTGACCCACCTCCCAGAATATTGGAAATAAAAGCAAAAATAAACAAACGGGACCTAATTAAACTTAAAAGCTTCTGCACAA
>NW_011479683.1:24013-24528 GCF_000754665.1 Bison bison bison | reverse complement strand
TACAGACTGAAAGCGAAGGGCTGGAAAAAGATTTTCCATGCAAATAGGGACCAAAAGAAAGCAGGAGTAACAATACTCGTATCAGATAAAATAGACTTTAAAACAAAGGCTGTGGAAAGAGACAAAGACGGTCACTACATAATGATCAAAGGATCAATCCAAGAAGAAGATATAACAATTATCAATATATATGTACCCAACACGAGAGCACCGAAATACGTAAGACAAATGCTAACAAGTATGAAAGGAGAAATTAACAAGAACACAATAATAGTGGGAGACTTTAATACCCGACTCACACCTATGGATAGATCAACTAAACAGAAAATTAACAAGAAAACACAAACTTTGAATGATACAACAGACCACTTAGACATAATTGATATCTATAGGACATTTCATCCCAAAACAATGAATTTCACCTTTTTCTCAAGCGCACATGGAACCTTCTCCAAGATAGATCACATCCTGGGCCATAAAGCTAGCCTTGGTAAATTAAAAAAAATAGAAATCAT
>NW_011479683.1:18303-20393 GCF_000754665.1 Bison bison bison | reverse complement strand
GAGGGTTCAGGATGGGGAACACATGTATACCTGTGGCGGATTCATTTCGATATTTGGCAAAACCAATACAATATTGTAAAGTTTAAAAATAAAATAAAATTAAAAAAATAAACATTCAATTTATTTGCACTTAGATTATCCCAGTTTTAAATTATTTCTCAATGTATGTTTAGATCATTGTGTTTTTCATAGAAATGGTCTGTTTTCTTTTCTTGGCACGTTAACTGCCATACATCCTTTTATCACATCATTTTGTTGTCTTTTTAAAATTTGTGGATTCTACAATGATGGCCCTCTCTTCAATCTTGATTCTGATAATTTGGTTTTTCTCTTACTTTTTCTTAGTCCATTTGGCTAGAGATTATAATTTATTCAATGTTCAAAGGATCAATTCCTGGTGTTCTTTACTTTATATAAATTACTCTTTTAATTATGTATAGCTTCTTCACACCTTCCACACTACAATGCTCTTTATGTTCATTTTAAATTTTCTTTTTTATCATTTTGAGACAGAAGCTTAGTTCATTCTTTAAAGAGTCTATTGTTTTCTAATATTTGCATTTAAATCTATAAAATTCTCTCTAATCACACAGCTGCATCCAGTTAATTTATACACATTGCAATGTATTATACATAGCCCTTTATATATATTAATATATATCTTTTATAAATATTTTTCATATAGTTTATATATATATATGTATATCATAATGTTCCTGTTGAAAATATATTTTTGAAAATAGTCATGAGTGATTTTAGGCTGAATAATTGGAAAATATTACATGTTTGTTATAAATTTCTACTTAAAGTACATATGTGCTTTATGATTTAAGTTCTTAGAAATATATTGCAAATTGTGTCATGGCCTTAGGTATTTTCTACTTTGGTGGCTGCCCCATGAGCACTTTGAAATGAAGGGGACAGTCCCACAAATACTTTTTTCTTTTCCTAGTATGATACTAAAACTGATCAAAGTTTCTATCAAAGTTTCTATCTGCGTCTGAAATTATGTGGCACTTTTTATCTGCATTTGAGATAAGGTTTATATGACTTGCTCTGATATTAACATTCATGATTGGAAATTAGTTCAGATATCATCTTCAAAGATAAAGCTTAAAGTTAAAAAGATTTGCTTGTTTTGAAGAACATACTTTCACAAGAATGTTTTCACATATTTCATTTCCGCCCAGATTTGAATTTCTCTTTTGGTGATATGACCTAAATTTGTTTTTCATGATTTTTTCCCAGAAGGCAGAATTTTATAAGTCTTGTTCCACACGGTGATTGTTCTTGTACTATCTCTGGAGATCTACCCTCAAAATTATGATTAAAGTCCCAGTGAATTTAATTAGACAAAATCATACTTGGAGATGCAGGAATTGAATGACCCAGTTGTATGTGCTGCACTTAAATGTAGACAAAGTGCTTCCAGCCCTTTGCCAGGCCCTGCGGCGCATTTGTCGACAACAGTGATCACATGACCGGCTTCTTCTGGAACTGCAGTGATGGACTCAGAACATAATACAATGTGTATATGAGATCATTCGCCCTCCTTCAGGAAGACTGAAGGTCAACAGCACTGTATGCGCACAGCACAGTAACTGATTAAGAATCGAAATGTTGCCACAGTCATTTCACAGCTTCACTTTGACTGCTATAAGCGCAAACAGGAAATATTTTATTACATATTCAAAATATTTTATTATAAACAATTTACACATAGTTTGAAGTTTTTTCTCTCTGTCTGATTAACGTACTGATTTAATATTGGTTTGTTATCAGGACAAATCCAGCCAACAGTGAACATTCTGAGTTTCTGTTCACAATCAAGATTCAGGGTTCCTTAGGAAATAGAATGTTCATATTCATTTTGAAAATCTCAGTCATTTGAAAAGTAATTTTTAAAAATAACAGATGATTTCGATTTCCTGCAATCATGGAAAGCATTGGTCACAAGGAAGCAGTTCAAGGTGCTGTGAGGCTGCATGAATCTTACTCTCTGCATTACCAGAGACAACATCAGTACATGAAGGACAAGCAAGAAGGAAGCAGAGCCCAGAAGATGGATTGAACAGCTTTCTTCATAGGCA
>NW_011479683.1:12997-15424 GCF_000754665.1 Bison bison bison | reverse complement strand
TCCATGGAATTCTCCAGGCCAGAATACTGGAGTAGGTAGCTATTGCCTTCTCCAGCATGTCTTCCCAACTCAGGAATTGAACCCAGATCTTTCCCACATTACAGACAGATTCTTTACCAGTTGAGCCACCAGGAGAGTCCAACAACACTTTATATTTTAATCCATCTAGAACTTATTTTCATTTGTCATGGGCAAACATGTAAGTCTATTTTCCCTAAAGAGGTAAAATAGTCCATCAACATAATGATTCATTTCACATAGCTTAAAAAGTTTCTACTTAGTAGGTCATGTTTTACACCATCTAAGATGTTCAATTCTAGGGCACTTTCTCCTCTATCCATCTCCTCTCTCACATTTTCCTTATCCTCTAAACTTTAGGGTCATTTTGTAAAGTTTGAAAATTTCCATAAAAACATATTTAGCACGTCATTGCTAAATATGGTTAGACTCTCCCTTGTCTAGAGGATCTTCCTGACCCTGGGATCAAACCCAGGTCTCCCAGATTGCAGGTGAATTCTTTACCAGTTGAGCCACAAGGGAAACCCAAGGATACTGGAGTGGGTAGCCTATCCCGTCTCCAGGGGATCTTCCTGACCCAGGAATTGAACTGGGGTCTCCTACATTGCAGGCAGATTCTTCACCAACTGGAAGTCCAGCATGTCATAGCACAACATAATTATTCTGAAGAAACTGGCATGTTTTACTACTTTGTTTTCCTATCTAGAATAAATATATATCGTGAAGGATTAAATGATAGTTCAAGAAAAGTTGTAATCATCTCCTAAAAGTGAAGACAAATCCTGCTTTTTGGCTTCCTTTTTGAAAAAGAGGATTTTTAATATACATTTGATTCATGTTTTCAGTCAACTGTTGGTCATAAAGGTCTTAGTGTCTTTTGCTGGCCTGAACTAAAGCACAATTTTCAATGACATGGGCATATGTCTGTATCCAAACATTCATCGGTCTGTGCTCAGCAATACTCAACTGCGTATGCTTCTATACACTCAGATCTGTATCCAACCTCACGTGATTGTGACCACTTGTATATACATATTCAGTATTATATACTCTGTATTGAATTTCATGTATTCATCTATACGTAAAAACAATCAGATACATATAAAACAATACGTTGGTGAGCACTTGATTATCAATAAGGATCCATTTGTTTATGTATATGTTTTTGATATAATTACACAAAGGCATGCATCTTTCCACTCATTGCCCTGTACCTGATTACATAAATTTAGGCAGAATGTGTCTGAATGATTCTTCTGTTCCAAGTGGCATGAATCAAGGTCATTCTTTCATAATCAGCATGTTGCTGGGCTTTTAAGGAGGGTCCAAGGTGGCTGCACCTGCGTGAATGGTGCCTTGGTAGGGATGGCTATAAGATGGGGCCCTCTGGGTCTTTTTCGTTTTCTGTGTAGATACAGGGCTTTGTAGACAGTGTCTAACAAGTGAGGTTGCTAACTTGTAAAAAAGTCATCTCAGGACTCTCAGAGGGTGAAGGTAAAAACTTTCATGTTAGTTAAGTCTCCTCTCATCATATCAGCCTGAAGTTCCAGATCTCAAGTTCTAAATCCAGACTGCTTCCACATGTTGCAGGAAACAATCAACAAAATGAAAAGGCAACCTGAAGAATTAGAGAAAATATTTGCAAATCACATATTCATAAGGAGTTAATATCTAAAATATATAAGGAATTTCTACAACTAAATAACATAAAAACAAATAACCTGATTTAAAAATGGGAAAGGAACTGAATAGATATTTCTCCAATGAAAATATAGGAAGGGCCACAGGAACATGAGAGGGTGCTTGACATCACTAATCATCAGAGAAATGCAACTCATAACAAAAAAAGAGATCACCTTTCATTGTTAGCATGGCCATATGATATCTATATGAGACAAAAAGTTTGGTGAGGATGTAGAGAAAAATGGAATTATACTATTAATGGGAATATAATTTTTCAGTCTCTACAGTGAACATTAGGGAGGTTTCTCAAGCAATTAAAAACAAAACCATTGTATTATGCAATCCTGCTTTTGTGTATATATTCAAGGATATGAAATCAGGAATCTGAAGGGTCATCTCTACTCCCATGCTCATTACAGCATTATTCACAATAGCCAAGATCTGGAAACAACCAAATGCGTATTGATAGATGAATGGATAAAAGAAATATGAGAGGTGTATATATATATATATATATATATATAATGGACTTTCATTCAGCAATATAAAAGAAGGGAATCCTGAAATTTATGAAAACATAAAGGAACTTTAATGGCACTATGCCAAGTGGAATAACCAGAAATAGAAAGATAAATACTCAATGATCTCACTTATATGTGAAATTAAAAGAAACAACCAAACAAACTCAGATGCAGAGAGAAGAATGTTGATTGCCAAGGGCAGGAG
>NW_011479683.1:8043-10802 GCF_000754665.1 Bison bison bison | reverse complement strand
TATTTGAAATAATTGGTTTGTTGGCAAGACCTGTTAATGATAGGGAAATACCCATGAGTTCCAATTAGTCACAGAGAAGAAATTTCATAGATTTTGCCAACGAATAGAAAGAGCCAACAAATGGTAGTGCTTTTAAGGCTTCTACAAAGTTATGATTTATAAATGAAGAGACACTTACTGCAGCTGAGTTAGTTGACATTTTTATCTTACGGCTTTTACTTCTTTCCTGATCAACTAACAGCTGCCTGGGGCCTAGCCATGGAGATATGTCAGACACTTTCATAGGTGAGATTAATTTTTTAGAAATCATATAATCATACATTCTCAGGTTTAAATACATATTACAAATCATACAATCAACCCTCATCCAAGCTTACCTTAGATTTAAATCCCTTCTTCAGCATACAAATAACAAGAAAGGTAGACTCAGCTATAGTACTACTAATTTAAAACTAAGAATATTTTGGAGTTGTTTATTTCTTATTGATATATACTTAAATGGGCTTTCCTGGTGGCTCAGATGGTAAAGAATCTGCCTGCTAATGGAGGAGACGTGAGTGCGATCCCTGAGTCGGGAACATCACCTGCAGAAGGGAATGGCTGGCTACCCACTCCAGTATTCTTGCCTGGGGAATTCCATGGACAGAAGAGCCTGGAAGGCTACAGTCCATGGGGTTGCAAAGATTTGAACATAATGGAGTGACTAACACTTTCACTTTCTCCTTTCATATATTTAAATTAGTTGAATTAATAATATAATTAGTTCCAATTACGTAAGTTAGAATAAATTTGCAAGTCAAATATGCATCCAAAATTTCCATCACGTAATATTACAACTTTAGAGTTTTTTTATGACATTGCACAATTTTTAAAATCATCGCTCTTAAAAAGTATATATTATTCAAAGAGATGTACTATATATTATTCAACGAGATGTACAATTAAAAGGAATTTTAATCATCTTATTCCCCAGAGTTGAACATTCCATGTTGCTTCTAAAATTTCCACAGCTCTTACTAATAGTATTGGACAAATTTGTACATAGTGATTTTTCTCCTTTAAAAATATTTTACATTAAGGTTTATTCCTAAAAGATGCATTGCAGAGCCAAAGAAAAAATGAAAAAAAAGTAATTTATATTTTTTCATTGTTGTTTCTAAAATAGTTTCATAAACTATGTTTGATTCTTACTTTATTTACACTGTCCTCCTCTTTATCTGCTGGGGGAATCCTGCTAAAGAATGAGGAAATGCTGTGACAACGGTGCGCTTTGTTTCCACATGTGCACGAATGTTTCATCTTAGATAATCTAAAATAAAGTTTTTCATTCACTTATCTTTACAAAGATATGCTCTATGAAATATATTTAATTGCATCTATTTCTCTTCTCCTTGGCAAATTTAAAACTGCAAATTTCTTGTTGTATTAGTCATGCACTGTCTTGTAACCAGGAATGATGGATGCTGTTGGAAGATGGTAGAAGAAGGTGTGAGAATGCATGTAGCAGAAACACAAAGGACCGGGAGGGTCGTTCCTACATGGATCGGTGAGCCGCTGCTGTTTGGTAACGGTAGGTCAGGCACTAAGGGCATTTAATAGCAGCACCATTTATGACTTTGTATGAATAAGCATACATTAATATACATAGTAAGTGTCCAGTAAATATTTGTTGACTGAGTGAACTTGTAGGAATAAATAGCAGTAACGGATTTTATATGTGTTTGTTGTAGTTGCTGCATATACACTTGTATGTATGGTGCATTACCTGTCTCTCTAGCAAATTATTTCTGTTATTCACATTAAATTTTTATTTACAGAACTTGAAAGTATTTCCTTTGCTTGAAAGATTTTTGTGTGTTGAACACCAATATGAATTTAGTTTCTTTTTTAATCAAAACTACTGAAGGTATGGGTTTCTCTGGTGGCTCAGATGGTAAAGAATCTGCTTGCAATATGGAAGACCTGGGTTCAGTCCCTGGTTTGGGAAGACCCCCTGGAGAAGGGGATGGCAAATCACTTCAGTATTCTTGCCTGGAGACTACCATGGACAGAGGAGCCTGAGGTCTGGCAGGCTACAGTCCATGGGGTTGCAAAGAGTCAGACACAACTGAACAACTCACACACACACAAACACACACACACACATACACTGAAGCAATGAATATACAGAATATGTTTATTAAATTATATATGGAGCAGAATTTTGAAAAATAAAATAATCAATTAACATATCTACAAATTATCTTTAAAGTAAAATGATCCATAACATGCACTTTTCTAGAGACATTTAAATGCTTACTCTGGAGAGTGTTCAGAAACTCTTAAACTGGAGTGCAGCTTCCCTTCAAATTTCTCATATAGTAGAGAGATTATAGATCAACAGAGCTGGAGAACAAGGGCATTTGAATTTCTGTTGAGTTTATGCTTTGGGGAAACAAGCATATCCTTACTTTTGGAGAATGACAATTTAATACCAAACATTTACTCATCACCTGATAGGATTCAGGCACTGCGGACGTCATTCCCTGCACTCTAGTGGAACAGTAAGGAAACACGACTGAATAGTTCATGTGTTCTGACAGGTACCAGAAAGGTTGTTTCACCAAGGGCTTATATATATTTCCCTAAAGTCCCTGTTTAGCTGATATTTCTTGATCATGTTTTTTCTTTGCAAAGTTAGGAGTCGAGATTGCAAACTGAAATTCCATCATGGAAAAGGGAATAACTCTTAGCTATGTACAGCAGTTCTTAGCCTATAA
>NW_011479683.1:2405-7831 GCF_000754665.1 Bison bison bison | reverse complement strand
TAAGGCAGGCCCCAGGAAGCAGTTACTTGCTGAATGGATGTCTTCAGCCCTTCCAGCAATGTGACTGAATTTGTCCTCCTGGGACTCACACAGAATCCACACGTGCAGAAAATACTCTTCATTGTTTTTCTGTTCATTTTCTTATTCACTGTTCTGTCCAACCTGCTCATAGTCATCACCATCTCCCTCAGCCCTACACTTTCTGCTCCCATGTACTTCTTTCTCACCTACTTGGCTTTATTAGATGCCTCCTTCACCTCAGTCACCACGCCTAAATTGATCATTGACCTGCTGTTCCAGAGGAGAACCATCTCTTGGCGAGGCTGCCTGACTCAGATCTTTTTGGAGCACTTCCTGGGAGCATCAGAGGTCATCGTCCTCACTGTCATGGCCTATGACCGCTATGTGGCCATCTGCAAGCCTCTGCACTACACGACCATCATGCGACAGGGGCTCTGCCTGCTCCTGGTGGTGGTGGCCTGGATAGGGGGGATCCTGCATGCCTCAGTGCAGATTCTCTTCTTGATGGACTTGACCTTCTGTGGTCGCAATGTCATTGACCACTTCATGTGTGATTTCTTCTCACTGTTGGAACTCGCCTGCAGCGACACCTACAGGCTGGGAATGGTGGTGGCAGCCAACAGTGGGGGCATGTGCTTGCTCATTTTTACCATGCTGCTCATTTCCTACATAGTCATCCTGAGCTCCCTGAGATCCCACGGCTCTGAAGGACGACGCAGAGCCCTCTCTACATGCGGCGCCCACTTTACAGTAGTGGTGCTCTTTTTCGTGCCTTGTGTGTTCACCTACACACGTCCTGTGGCCACTTACCCTGTGGACAAGTGGGTGGCTATGTTCTTTGCAACCCTCACTCCCATGTTAAATCCTATTATTTACACAGTGAGAAACACAGAGGTGAAAAAAGCCATGAGGAGTCTGATGAAGAAGAGAGCAACTTAGGCTATTCAGGATACCACGAAAGTGATGATTTATATACATATACAGGGAGGATTATACATGCTGTAAATTGTGAATGTAAATTAGCAAATTTTGCAGACTATTGACAAAAACAGCCTAGAAAATAGGCACTTTGACAAATTTTTCAAATACTTTGCCAAGACTTCTATATTCTTACTCCCAGTTTCAGAATAGCCAATGGCAAGAATATCAACAATAAACCCCTAGTTTATTGTAGAATATATTTTTCCAATGTCTTCTTATTAATTTTTAAAAATTATTGAGATAAGTTACTTGGATGAAATGGATTTTTTCATATGACCTTCATGTCAGAAATCTTGTTTTTGCAGAGCCTCTGGGACAGCCAGTAAGGAATAGATATACTTAAATAGATTCATGGAGAGTTGGGGAAGTTTAAGAATCAGTGCTGAATTTTATATTAATTTTCCAAAATCAACAACATGAAACACCTAGAAAAAGAGATAATAATAACTCACAAACTATTCCTTTTTTTGGCACAAAAATTAAGCCAGAAAATTTGAAATTATTCTTTATTTGCTCTTATTTTATAAAGTATCTTCATGACTCATAGCTTTTCTTGAACATGAAGGAAATGTTTCTTTTTATGTCTCAAGGCTTGAGGAGCCATTTGAAACTAGAAGGGTGAACATCTTTTATTAAATTTCAATAGAAAATCATATGGGTAGATCCCAAAGCTCTACATCTCTACATCTGATACATATATTTACATTACTTGAACCTTTTATTTATATTATCTGTCAAGCATCTGTGTTTCAGTTGATTTAGTCATGTACTAAGCTGGTGGTTTCATTATCGTTAAACCCATTTGTTGCTGTTGTTTAGTTGTTAAGTCATGTCCAGCTCTTTTGCAACCCCATGGACTGTAGCCCACCAGGCTTCTCTGTCCATGGGATTTCCCAGGCAAGAATGCTGGAGTGGGTAGCCAGTCCCTTCTCCGAGGGATCTTCCTGACCCAGAGATTGAACCTGTGTCTCCTGCATTGACAAGCCAATTCTTTACCACTGAGCCACCTGGGAAGCCCTATTCCCCCCATTTTAAAGAAGCAAATTGAAGCCAAGGGAGTTTTACTAGTTTACTTGTCTCACCTCACATGCCCTTCCCCTATTAGTGCGTCAGGATCTATTACACTGGAATGTATCATCCTTTCAAAAGTTTCAGCTACGAGCTTCCAATCCAGGTCTTTAAAACCCATCTTCTTTCAAATGAGACTGGGCTGTCTGTGGTATGTTTAAGTATATCAGATCAGTTCATCAGTTCAGTTGTTCAGTTGTGTCTGACTGTACGACCCCATGGATTGCAGCACATCAGGAGAATAGATAACTTTATCTGCAGTCTTAATGGTTCACTTTGTCCTTTAAGAAGATGGTGTCAAATACACAAAAATAAACTCAAAATGGATTAAAGATCTTAATGTAAGACCAGAAACTATAAAACTCCTAGAGGAAAACATAGGCAAAACACTCTCTGACATAAATCACAGCAGGATCCTCTATGACCAACCTCCCAAATGGAAATAAAAGCAAAAATAAACAAATGGGACCTAATTAAACTTAAAAGCTTTTGCACAACGAAGGAAACTATAAGCAAGGTGAAAAGCCTTCAGAATGGGAGAAAATAATAGCAAACGAAGCAACTGACAAAGAATTAATATACAAGCAGCTCCTGCAGCTCAACTCCAGAAAAATAAACAACTCAATCAAAAAGTGGGCCAAAGACCTAACCAGACATTTCTCCAAAGGAGACATACAGATGGCTAACAAACACATGAAAAGATGTTTAATATCACTCATTATCAGAGAAATGAAAATCAAAACCACAATGAGGTACCATTTCATGCCCGTCAGAATGGCTGCTATCCAAAAGTCTACAAACAATAAATGCTGGAGGGGGTGTGGAGAAAAGGGAACCCTCTTACAATGTTGGTGGGAATTCAAACTAGTACAGCCACTCTGGAGAACAGTGCGGAGATTCCTTAAAAAACTGGAAATAGAACTGCTATATGACCCAGTAATCCCACTGCTGGGCATACACACCAAGGAAATCAGAATTGAAAGAGACGCATGTATCCCAATGTTCATTGCAGCACTGTTTACAATATGGAAGCAACCTAGATGTCCATCAGCAGATGAATGGATAAGAAAGCTGTGGTTCATATGCACAAAGGGATATTGCTCAGCCATTAAAAAGAATGCATTTGAATCAGTTTTAATGAGGTGGATGAAACTGGAGCCTATTATACAGAGTGAAGTAAGAAAGAAAGAAAAACACCAATACAGTATACTAACACACATATATGGCATTTAGAAAGATGGTAACGATGACCCTATATGCGAGACACTGAAAGAGACACAGATGTATAGAACAGTCTTTTGGACTCCGGGAGAAGGCGAGAGTGGGAAGATTTGAGAAAATAGCATTGAAACGTGTATATTATCATATGTGAAACAGATCGCCAGTCCAGGTTCGATGCATGAGACAGGGTGCTTAGGGGCTGGTACACTGGGATGACCCTAAGGGATGGGATGGGGAGGGAGGTGGGAGGGGGGTTCAGAAGGGGGAACACATGTACACCCATGGCTGATTCATGTCAACGTATGGCAAAAACCATGACAATATTGTAAAGTAATTAGTCTCCAATTAAAATAAATAAATAAATTTAAAAAATAATATAAAAAAGAAGATGGTGTCAAATATGTTGCAGACTTGCCTCACATGTAGTAATTTATTTCAGCAGTAAAAGCTTATTCGTTTCATGAAAGTTCAACTTATGCCATGTCCCTATTACAGAAGACAAACATTTCTATGGCAAAATTTACCTGTGATGGAAAGGAATCTGAAAAAGTGTACATATATATTTTTATATATAACTGAATCACTTTGCTCAGCAATTGAATCTAACACAACGTTGCAAATTAACTGTTCTTCTATTAGAAAATGGAAAAAAATATTTTTAATATCTCACTAATATGATTTTTTTTAAGTAAAAGGAAAAATCCCCTTTGGATTAAAAAAAATTATTTTTTATTGAAAATAAGTACTAATGTTGCTGCTGCTAAGTCACTTCAGTCGTGTCCGACTCTGTGCGACCCCATAGATGGCAGCCCACCAGGCTTCCTCGTCCCTGGGATTCTCTAGGCAAGAACACTGGAGTGGGCTGCCATTTCCTTATCCAATGCATGAAGGTGAAAAGTGAAAGTGAAGTCAGTTAGTCGTGTCTGACTGTAGCGACCCCATGGACTGTAGCTTACCAGGCTCCTCCGTCCATGGGATTTTCTAGGCAACAGTACTGGAGTGGGGTGCCATTGCCTTCTCCGAAGTACTAACGTAGGCCTTCATAAAAGCCATGTGGCTAAGGTGAACTTTCAGAAAGTGGGGATACCCACGCTACTAAACTATGCCTGTGGTCACACTGTGAAGTTTGTATTTGAGGTATTCTTCCCTTATTTATTTATTTTTGGGGATGGTGGGGCTTTCTTCTCTTCATCTGTCTGTTGAACTCCATTTCCTAAGTTATTTGCACGTTTTAGGGTAATCTTGTGTGAAGTCAAACCATCTGATGACGTCTTTTCTGCAACTATGTTTCCCTTCAGGGGTTTTATGAAAAGAGGGATGTAATTGGATCAAGAAATAAAATTCAGTTTTCTTATTTCACAGGAAGTGTGACACGTGGGTAAAACAGATGTTTAGAAGAAAGTAGAGCAACTCAGTCGCTGAGGAAATTGATCCTTGGTTTGGGCATGAGGTATAACCTTGAAGAGCTAAATAGGTGTTGTTTCTGCTGGAATGCTTCCATTATTTTACCATAGTGCTAACATCTATTATGGAAAAAGAGGGTTTCATAGTGTTAACATGTATTTCTGATGAAAAAAAAAAAAAAAAACTTTGGGAAAATTTGACTAATTAATGGAGAAAGTAATGTTCAGTGAATACAATGTGCCAGAGAGTTATGGCCGCTTGGGATACGCCGCTGAGTAATACAAACAAAGGTGTTTTTATGTGCAAGCAGAATTCCAGAGGGGTAATAGATGGATAATAAGCAAGTAAACAAGTAAATGAAAAGTATAATTTTGTTAGTAATGGTTAAAAAAAAGGCATTTTATAAGAGTGTGATACAGGAGAGAATTAGATACATATTTGTGTAGTTGTGTAAATCCCACCTAGAATTTCACTTTGATAGAAATATAATCACACATGCTATCACTTTTTAAAAGTAGATTATTTAAAAACATGTGTTTGAATTGGGGATATCTTTCATCAAGCCTTCTTCACAGTCCAACTCTCACATCCATATATGACCACAGGTAAAATCATAGCCTTGACTAGATGGACCTGTGCTGGCAAAGTAATGTCTCTGCTTTTCAATATGCTGTCTAGGTTGGTCATAACTTTTCTTCCAAGGAGTAAGCGTCTTTTAATTTCATGGCTGC
>NW_011479683.1:1831-2163 GCF_000754665.1 Bison bison bison | reverse complement strand
TTTTCCACAGTTTATTGTGATCCACATAGTCAAAGGCTTTGGCATAGTCAATAAAGCAGAAATAGATGTATTTCTGGAACTCTCTTGCTTTTTTGATGATCAAGCGGATGTCGGCAATTTTTTATCTGAATCCTCTGCCTTTTCTAAAACCAGCTTGAACATCAGGAAGTTCACGGTTCACATTGCTGAAGCTTGGCTTGGAGAATTTTGATCATTACTTTATTAGCATGTGAGATGAGTGCAATTGTGAGGTTGTTCGAGCATTCTTTGGCATTGCCTTTCTTTGGGATTGGAATGAAAACTGACCTTTTCCAGTCCTGTGGCCCCTGCTG
>NW_011479683.1:0-750 GCF_000754665.1 Bison bison bison | reverse complement strand
ATAAGGAGTTCATGATCTGAGCCACAGTCAGCTCCTGGTCTTGTTTTTGTTGACTATAGAGCTTCTCCACCTTTGACTGCAAAGAATATAATAAATCTGATCTTGGTGTTGGCCATCTGATGATGTCCATGTGTAGAGTCTTCTTTTGTGTTGTTGGAAAAGGGTGTTTCATGACCAGTCCATTCTCCTGGTAAAATTCTATTAGCTTTTGCCCTGCTTCATTTTGTACTCCAAGGACAAATTTGCCTGTTATTCCAGGTTTTTCTTGACTTCCTACTTTTCCATTCCAGTCCCCTGTAATGAAAGGGACATCTTTTTTGGGTGTTAGTTCAAGAACTTTTTTATGTATTCATAGAACCATTTAACTTCTGGTTCTTCAGCATTACTGGTCAGAGTATATACTTGGATTACCATGATATTGAGTGGTTTATGTTGGAAATGAATAGAGATCATTTTGTTGTTTTTGAGATTGCATCCAAGTACTGCATTTCAGACTCTTGTTGACTATGTTGGCTATTCTCTTTCCTCTAAGGGATTCTTGCCCCCAGCAGTAAATATAATGGTCATCTGAGTCAAATTCACCCATTCCAGTCCATTTCAGTTTGCTGATTCCTTAAACGTCGACGTTCACCCTTGCCATCTCCTGTTTGACCACTTCCAATTTGCCCTTGATTCATGGACCTGACACTCTAGGTTCCTATGCAGTATTGCTCTGTACAGCATTGGACCTTGCTTCCATCACCAGTCCCT
>NW_011479682.1:22854-23983 GCF_000754665.1 Bison bison bison | reverse complement strand
TGAGTCTCCATTTTCTCATCTGTCTAAAGAGGCTGGAACTCCAGGGTTCTGGTAAAGATTCCATGAGAAGTACATACTTGAGAATCATTTACCACTAGCACTGCACTTAATACCTCATTTTTCCATTGTCAAATGGGGCTAATGTCACCCACCCTAAATGCTTCTGTAGGCCAGGAGGGCTGTGGCAGGACTAAGAGACTCAGTTCAAGCCACAGATCGCTACCCAAATGTAAGGGTTATTTGCCAGCAGCCCTCTTTATCCTCAGCCAAGCTAGTGAAAGTGCCCCGTGTGCCACAGGCAAGACAAGCAAAATAAATGGGGGAGCAGGCACAGGTTAGGACTCTCAGCAAAGGAGGAAGAGGTAGGTTTTGAGACATTCCTGGCAAGTACTTCTCGGTGCCCAAGTGTCGTAAGTTTTTGGCTCCCCAAGCATGGGAGAGTGACAGAAGGGACACCTGCCTTGTGATAGTATACCCCCTTGCCACTGCTCTCGCCTTGTGACACTGTGCCTCAGCCATGCAGACCTCCCTGCTACCCCTTAGTCATGGCAGGCACACTCCAGTCTCAGGGTTTGCTGCTTGCTGTTTCCTTTGCCCCGGTCTCCTTAGGCTGACTCCCTCCATGCCTTTGGGTTTCTGCTGAAATGGTCATTCTATTTAAATTTCCACACAGGCTCCTCTACCCATCCCACCTCACCCCAGCACTCCCTTACTCCTTAGCACTTTTTCTTCAGTGCGCTTATCACCTTCTAATATTCCCTATCATTTTCTACTACTTATTTGTCTCATTAGTTGTCTATCAGCTCCCCCTGGAATGTGAACTCCATGAAAGCAGCAACCTTTGATTTGTTCCCTGCTGTGTCTCCAGTGCCTGGAACAGTGCTTGGTACTAAATAAATACTTATTAAAGGAATGAAAGGGCCCCCAGAGGCTCTTCTAGATCAGATCTGAACTTGTACTCTCTCTGCCCAAGCTGGACATCTCTTTTTTTCCTAGAAGGAAAATCTTGCTTTGGTTTTTTTGTTCATATATTCATTCAGTGTGTGTGTGTGTGTGTGTGTGTGTGTGTGTACACATGCCAGGCACTGTTCTAGGTGCTGAGGTTGCAGCAGAAAACCAGCCAGACATG
>NW_011479682.1:18984-21884 GCF_000754665.1 Bison bison bison | reverse complement strand
ACCGGGACTCCCCCTCCCCTCCCCTGCCGCCAGCACCAGCGCCAGGCCCCCTCCACCCCGCACCGCTCTCCCTGCTCTTCTCTGAACTGCCTCCAGCTTGGCTGCATCCCTGCAATAATGAGGTGTCTGCGACTGAATGCAGTGGGCTCGGCAGGGCAGAACAGCAGGCCAGAGGCCCAGGAGACAGACAGAAGCAAGCACCAAGACTGGCCCAGCATCCACCAGGTGTCCCCCACCCAGTCCACAAGCCCCAGTGTCACCCTTTGCCCCATCCCAGGGCCAGAGACTCAAGATGAAGGGAGGCCCAGTTGTGAAAACTCCAGCTCCACAATGCTGCTGCAGTTGATGATAGGAGGAATCTTGAGTTTCAAAGGGATGCCCCGCTTATAACCCCTCATATCTGGACAGCACATCGGTGTTTATGAGGCACGTTTTCACTCATTCTGCTAATGTTTACTGAGCACAGACTCAGTGCCAGGCCCCATGCTGGTCAGGGGGAGATGAGGAGCAAGATGGGGAGTTCTCTGTCTAGTAGGGAGACGACACAGAAATGAGCCATGAGGGTCTGTGGGAATCGGAGTCTGGATGAGGGGTGCAATAAGCCAGGGGATGGGGTACCCAAGCCAATCTGGAAGGGTGATGTGGGTGGGGATAAGTGGGAAAGTTTCACCAAAGAGGCAGCCTTTGGAGTCATCCAGAAGAAAGCAAGAATGAGGCAGGCAAAAGACAGATTGCAGGTGGGAAGGGGGTGTGTACAGGGAACAGTCTGAGGAGCCCAGAGGATATCTTGCTTAATCCTCAAAACAACTCTAGAGGGTGGGCATTCTAGTTTCCATTTTACAGATGGTGAAACAAAGGACCAGAAAGGATAATAATGCTTTGCCTCTAGGGCAGTGTTAGTCTGAAGAAACCTTTCATCCATCCTCTCATTTTTCAGTTCACACTAATCCTCTAATGTACTTAGAGACTTTATCTGTACCTGACAGATGGGGAAACAGGCTCAAAGAAGGAAAGTGATTGGAGAGACAAGCTCTCAACTTTTCCTAAGTTTGTCTGAGTCTCCCCACTTGGAGAAAGTGTTTGGAGAGGCATGGGGATCTGAGGGAGGCAGTACCACAAAGCCATATCCCTAAATCCTTTCTTCTACCCTATCCTGTACCCCATATGTGCCTCCCTTCCTGAGGCTTAACTTCCTGAGCAGAGTTTAGGTGAGAAACCACTTGTCCAGACCTCCCCTCATTGAAAAAGGATGGCTGGAGTATTGGTATTTTCATGAATTATTCAGGAGCTGTGGCTGGCAGGAGGATGGGAGCAGGTGTTCTCATATGACAAGTGTGGCAGCTGCACAGGAAGTGACCCCGAAGGCCAGACCCTTATCAGCTGCCTGACCTCTCTCTCTCCACTCCAAGAGAAATCACAAGCCTGAGGTGCTGGGGGCAGAGGCCAGTGGGCAAGGGTAGGTAGGAGGAGGGAACAGCCTGAGGGTGATGGGTAACATAGGTCCCAGATCCTGAGGGCTTCTAGTGTGCCACACCTTAGCTCCTTCACTCCTCACCAAATTCTGTGCTATTATTTTTATTTTATAGATGAGGAAAGAGAGAGGGAGAGTAACTTACCTAGAGTCTGTAATGGGCTGAATGTTTGTGTCCGCCTCAAAATTCATAGCCCTAATCCTTAACATGATGGTATTAGGAGATGAGGGCTTTGGAGCCCAATGAGGTTTAGGTGAGATCATAAGGGTGGGGTCATCATGATGGCATTAGTGCCCTTACAAGAAGAGAGCTGAAAGTTTATTCTCTCCTTACTCTTGCTCACTCAATAACTACCCTCCACCCCTACCCCCATGTGAGGACACAGCGAGAAGATGGCCATTTACAAGCCAGGAAGCGGGCTCCCACCAGACACCAAATCTGCTGGTGCTTTGATCTTCCATTTCCCAACCTCCATAATGGAGAAAAATGTGTTTGTTGTTTAAGCCATCCAATTTATGGTATTTAAAAAAAAAACAGCCCTAACTAAGACGGGCCACACGGCAAATAAATGGCAATTCCAGAATCCAAACTCAGATCTGCCCACTCCAGACCACAAATACCTTTTCCACTGTTCTTCCCTTGACTTGGGACTTGGGCCCCCAGGAGGACAACCTGCCCCTTGGGCACTTCCTTTTCAGTGAACCCGTGGGCACTTCCTTTTCAGTGAACCCGTGGCCACTTCAGGGTCCCACCAAGGTTTGAGATCCAAGCCTCTCTCCATTAAAACAATTCCTAGGGGGCTGGCTATGGGTTTCCTAAAGTATAATTACCAGGTGTGGACTTGTAGGTGAGTGGGAAATCCCAGGAATGGGGAGTTGGTCAGTCTCTTCCTCAGAAACCTTTGAGTGTAGGGAGGTGTTTTAAGGTACTGTTAAAAATGCAGCCGCTGGAGTTAGGGTTGTTGGATCTGGCAAAAAAAAAAAAACAACAGGATGCCCAGTTAACTTTGAATTTCAGACAAACAATGAATACTTTATAGCAGAAGTATGTCATGTGTTAGTTATCAGTATGCACTAAAAAAAGTATTCGTTGTTTATCTAAAATTAATATTAAAATCAAAGGTTCTATGTTTTCTCTGGCAAAGCTACCTGGGGTCAAACAGCCTTAGCTTCAATACCAGGTTGATGACTACCTAACTGTGTGGCCTTGGGCGAGTTAGTAACCTCTCTGTGCCTCAATTTCATCACCTGGAAAGGATGGCTGAGAAGTTTAAATGAAGTGATAAGATGCAAAGCATTTCGCAGATGTTTTAATTTTTTTCTTTCTTTCTCTGTGTATTCCCTCCATGGATTCCCCTCCCCTGATGCTCCTCTGGCTACTTACTCTTCCTGGAGTGTGCACCACCCCCCACAGGCCATACACTGGGTA
>NW_011479682.1:12931-18884 GCF_000754665.1 Bison bison bison | reverse complement strand
GCGGGGAGCCTGTTTCATAGCTCAGAGGAAGAAGAGGGCTCTTTTATGCTCCTGCTTCCCAAGTGGAGCTAGCGGTAAAGAACTCGCCAGCCAGTGCCAGAGACATGAGACCTGGGTTTGATCCCTGGGTTGGGAAGATCCCCTGGAGAAGGACATGGCAACGCCTGCCAGTATTCTTGCCTGGAGAATCCCATGGACAGAGGAGCCTGGCAGGGTTGCAAAGAGTCGGGCACGACTGAAGCGACTGAGCACACATACATGCAGTAATGTGCTTATCACTGCTCAGCATTCTCTTCAATTCACTGGGCCATCACAGACCTACAAGATCCTCATTATTCTTCATTTCCTTTCACAGATGGGAAAGTGGAGGTTAAGAATGGTGAATGTACTTGCCCAAGGTCACCCAGCTAGCCCTGGGCCTATCTGACCCTCACCACCCTCTGCTATGCTTTCCTCACTTTCTGCATCCCCTCCATTGGGCCCAGGTTCTAGCTTACTGAGGGGATACCCCTGCTCAGGTTTAGGCAGTATGTGTAGGAAGCAGAGCAGCCTGAGAGAGGAGGCCTGGGGCCCTCCAGGCTGACAGGCTCCCTGGGTACAGCACCATCCATTTCTAGGTCTCCCTCCCCCTGCATCCCTCCCCAGCCTCGACCACGCCGATAGCTCTATCCTGCAGCAAAATGCACTTCTCTCCGATATGCCCAGCTGCACGTCCACTATGCATGTTAATCAGCAGCCAGTGCTTGCCAACAATTTGCTTCAGTTCTGGGGCTCATTCTGGGTTTATTTACTTTTTATATTTATACCTTGTGTGTGGAGATGGCTGATTTGAAGTAGGAACAGGGTCTGGGGAAGAGGCCCAGCAGAAATGGGAGGAATAAAGAAGTGAAAAGCTAGAAGCTGGGAGAGAATTCAGGGGTCACCTTTGCCATCCCCCTTCCTCCTGACAAGATTGCACCAAAAGGAGAACAGCACTTAAAACGATAACATGGAACCCTTCTAGAGTATCCCTGGTAGGCTCGGGAGGTGGGTCCAGCAGGGATTAGCAAACCCATGTTAAAGAAGAAAAAATCAAGGCTCTGGATATAATGTGATACATTGATTCTTCTAACCCAGATCTTTTGACTGTAGACAATAAAGATTAAATAAACAAAGATGAAATGAATAAAGAGACTTCATTTTGTCTCCTCATCTCATGTATTGAGTAGAAACTTGCACCCGGAGAGGGGAAGGTACCTAGCCAAGGTCACACAATGAATCTGAAGTGGAACCAGGACTACCACGTCATCCTGCTGCCTTCCAGTCCTGACTTCTCCCAATTGCATCTGGTAGGAAGCTGCCTAGGAGGGAGAAAGCTTCTCATCTGCCATATCTACCAAGGGAAGAGTCCACCAGCCTCCTGAAAGCTCTTCCCATATAGCTCTCCACAAATTCTTGGCAATTAACAATTTACATCTCTCCAAGTCCTTTCTTTGTGGCTCAGCTGACAAAGAATCCACCTGCAATGCTGGAGACCTGGGTTTGATCCCTGGGTTGGGAAGATCCCCTGGAGAATGGAATGGTTACCCACTCCAGTATTCTGGCCTGGAGAATTCCACGGGCTATATAGTCCATAGAGTTGCAGAGTCGGACACGACTGAGCAACTTTCACTCACTCAAGTCCTTTCTAACTGAACTTACCCCTTTCCCTCAGCTTCTCACTTTAAAAGGGAAGGCTCCTCCAGCTCTGCTGCTACCCCAAGTTTTGAGACGTAGTAAATACTTAGTAAGCTGTGTGCCATTAAGATACAAATGCATAGGGCAACTTGGCAACACCCTACAAGGGTGAAGATAAGCACACACCCTCAGACCCAGTAAGACCCTGGTAACGTGTTCACACACAAATCCACCAGGAGATGCACACAAGGATGTTTCTCATGGTGCCCTTTGTTTGAATGAAACATATAAAACTACCTAAGTGTTCGTCATGAGGAATACAGATAAATAAGTTGTGATGTATTTATACAATGGAATACTATTTGGCAATGGAAATAAACGACCTTTAGCTACATTGTTAATACAGACACACACGGAGTGACAAAGCACATAAGGTTAAGTCTACACGGAATATACCATAGTGCAAAGCTTTTGACACATAGAAATCCAGAGAGTGATTGACTACCTTGCAGAGGGTTGAGAAGGAGAATAGGATCAGAGAGGGTACAAAGAGAGCTCCAATTATATCTGTGAATCATTTCTGAAGCTGAATGATGGGTAATGGGGGTTGTTGTGTTATTCTAGAGACCTTTTTATATATCTGAAGTATTTCATTATATTAATAAAAACAAATGGTAGAAGAAATAGATAAATGAATGAAAGAATGAATGCTGCCTCTCTTCAGCCAGAAGGCTGACTCTTCTGACTTTCCTTTGTTTTGTATGTATCTCCCTCTGTTGGACTTCTGTGAGCTGTGGAATCTAGCTAACCTGGGCTGGAATCCTGGCTCTGCCCCTTGCTGGCTTGTAACCTGGGAACCCAATTACTTCCTTGCCCTACCCACCTCAGGAAGTTATTTCTGAGCATCTGCTAAGTTGATGGGATGTCTTGGAACTTATCGAGTCCAATCCTCATTTCATAGATACCAAAAAGGAGGCCCAAATGGGAACCTCAGTCCCTACCATGGGAGCTAAGAATATAATTGTTCCTTATTCTACCCATGACCAGACAGGGCCAAGAATGGAAGCAGATCGGATGGTGGTCAGTACTTCAAGACTGTAGCACTGGTGAGGGAGGGAGAGACAGTGTGGTCCTGAGGTTGGGCCAAGGAAGGGGGGTTTCAGCCTCACCTGAAGGATCAGGCCCTCTCTTAGGTGGGGACCTGCCCCTATGAGGGGCCACTGGCTCGGAGCTGCAGGGCTTATGTCAAGAGTGGCCTGCCTGGAGATAAGGAGTAGAACTCAGATTTGTGTATGGGGGTGAGAAAGGGTACAGGTGGGGAGTTGTTTCATGAGGACAAATTTAGATCTCATTAGAATTTCTGACAATCAGAGGCCACAGGAGAAAGGACAGGCTGCCTTGAGAAGGCAGGCAGCAAACTGCCTGGACCCGCCCACCCTGGATCCAGGGATATTGTGATCATTAGAGTTAGCAGAAATGTCTAAGTGGGCAGATTTAAAGCTGATTATTCAGAAGGCAATTATCTGGATGAAAATGAAACAAGGAATCAAAGTCAACCTAGAATAGGGAGGGAAAGAAGGGACACAGTGTTACCCTGCCAGATGCTAGTTAGTTAGCTTCCCCCTGCCAGCCACCAGGCTCTAATAGGGTGTATTACCATCCCCACTTTCCAGATGAGGAAACAGGCCTGGAGAAGGCCGGGGAAGCAAAGATCTAAATCCAAAGCCTGGGATCTTCACACCTTACTGTGACTTCATGGCTCCTTGGCCCTCTCTCCTCTCTGCCTGGTCCTGGGGGCTCTGGTGGAACAATGGTGGTCTGTCCAATCAGTTACTACCTAGAGAGACCACTGAGCAGGCCCTGTAGCCCAGCCAGCCCATTGGCTTCTGTTGTTCTTGGGCCCCAGCCGGGCGCTCCTGGGGCGAGTGGTGAGGCCCTGGAGCTGGCGTCTGCTGCAAGCCTAGGTCTCCTGTGGAGAACCCCTTCAAGGGCTGCCCTTGTCCCTGCTCTAATTATACAAACAATTTTGCTCGGCTTCTCCAAATAAACAGTGTGCAGTCTGCGGGCCATGGCATGCTGGGAAATCTGAAATGAGAAGCTGCCACTAATGGGCTCCTTAGCTGCAGGGCTAAACGGATTGCTTAAAAGGCTGGGTCTGACCAGCCTCTGCTACCTTCCTGACCAGGCCCTTCCACACCATACTGTGTACCCCACACAGTATGGGGTGTGGGGTGGGCCCAGTCTGGGCCCTCATCTCCCCCTCACCATGCCCACCTGCCTGCAGCCCTCACTCGACACAATAATTAGCTGGGTTGCATGAGAGTCACATTTCTGAGCCCTGTAGATGGGGAGGACTCCTGCAGATGGGGGTTTCAAGGGAGGGGGTGTGTACATATGGATAGGCACATGTGTGCAAGTGTAGGGCTGTGTGTGTGCACAAGGAGTGTGTGTGTGTGTGTGTGTGTGTGTGTGTGCATGTGTGTGTGTGTGTCTATAAGCAGGAGTGTTTTTCAGGGCATGGTGGGATTCTTTGGGGCTGAGTACTGCTGGCTTGAGTGGGGCGAAAGCATACAGTGTATACACTGGAGGGCAGGGAACCAAAAATGAGGTCATGAGCAGGGAAGTATATAAAAGCCCACGTCTAAGATCCTCTCCCCCAGCTCTGTATGGGTTACTAGGCACTTTAACATCCATGGATCCTCCCAACAAGCCTGTGAGGCTGGGTGTCCGCTTACTACCCAAGGTCACACAGCTCAGAGTTGGAATGCAGATTCCTGACTCCCAGAGTTGTTTACCTGACATCATTTGCTTCCCTAAAAGGTTGTTTCTTGCTGTCAGAAGGACTTCTCCTGCAATGTCAGCTCTTTGAGGGAAGGGCCTACTTAGTTTATCCCTGCCTAGTGGAGTTTTTAAGTTCATGGGCGCTGAAGCTAAACTGCCAAGTTTAAACCCATCTCTGTGACTTACTTGCTGTAGAATCTTGGGCAAGTTATTTAACCTCTTTCAGCCTCATTTTTCTCATCTGTAAAATGGGGGTTTTAACTGTAACAACTTCACTGGGTTGTTGTGAGATTCAATGGATTTATGCATTAAATCCATTTGAATTTGGTGGGCCTTCTGGACCTCTCAAACTTCGCTGTCTGTGGCTCCTCAGGTGTCAGTCCCTCTGAGTCCCCATTCGTGGATTCCCTTGTTCCGCCCTGGCCAGCAGCATCCCCTCTCCTCAGCTCATGCTCCCAGTATCCAAGCCCTGCATCCGCCACCCCCCAACATACACACTGTACCATCAATCCCATCTCCAGCCCTCCCCCCCAACACACACACCATTCAGCCCTCACTATCATCATCAGAGAAAGTCTCCCTTAAGGCTTAACTTTCCATCCTCTCCCCCTTGAAGGAGGCTATTTGAGGAGCGGTTTATTGAAATCCATTCAGATGGTTTTGAGTTACCAGAGGGAACTAAAGAGGGAGAAAATGGAAGGGGAGAGGCGACAGAGCAAGCGAGCCAGCTTGAGAGAGTGCACAGAGAAAAAAAAGAACGGAAATAAGAGTGCCTAGAGAGGAGAATTCCTTTTCTGCTCTTCTCCATGAACACTGGGAGATAGAAAAAATTGCCAATGACCTGGCCATATAAGTTTGTAATGCTCTTCGTGAGCAGAGAGGACTACAGAAGCAACAGAAAAGAGCAGTAGTGTGGGGCCTCTGTCTTGAAGCTGCCCGGGAGTCCGGGGTTTTTGGCCAACCTCTGCCTCAAAGTCATTGTGTGGACCTTGGCCGAGTCTCTTCCCCACTTTGGGGCTGGTCTTCCAGACCGAGTAGGAGGTGCCTGGAGCTGGGGAAGGGGGGAGTAGCTTAATGAGAACCCATGGGGCAAGTACTATTATTGTCCCCATTTTAAGGATGAGGAAACTGAGGAACAGAAAAGTAACATGCTCAAGTTCATGCAACTGAAGAGATAGAGACAGCATTTGAACCCAAGTCAGTCTGGCTCCAGAGGCTGCACACTTGAGGACTATACCACCTACCACTCTATTGGAATGGTCTTTAAGGGCCCTTCTAACTACACCACCTTGGATCTGTCACTTCCCCACTCTGGATCTCAGTCTACCCATATGTAATGTCTGCTTCATTAACTTTATCTTGCAGGGTTGTAGTGAGAAGCCCAGGGTTAGTGAACATATATTGTCAACTGCAAAGCCAAAATCAGACCTTAGAGACACAGATTTGGTGAGCACTGCCTCTGTGGGGACCCTGCTCTAAAGGCCTGAGTGCTTTGTATGCATTATCTCATTTAATC
>NW_011479682.1:11654-12831 GCF_000754665.1 Bison bison bison | reverse complement strand
TCATTTAATCTCCTTCCCCATCCCTGGTGGCTCAAACAGTAAAGAATCCCCCTACAATATAGGAGACATGGGTTTGATCCCTGGGTCAGGAAGATCCCCTGGAGAAGTAAATGGCAACCCACTCCAGTATTCTTTCCTGGGAAACCTCATGGAAAGAGGAGCCTGGTGGGCTACAGTCCGTGGGGTCACAAACAGTTGGACACAACTGAGCGACTAACACTTTCACTTTCTATCCCATCTTCTAAACCTTACCCACGTCACCACAGGTAAGGGCTAGCCAGGGCTCGAGTGCCCAATCTCAACCTTTGAGTGGCTTGTATCTAAGGTACTGGAAAGCCTGGGGAGGTCGTTCCCAGCCCAGTCTGTACTTTAGAACCACCTGGGGAGCTTTTAAAAACTCGATCCTGGCCCCACCCCAAAACAATTAAATCAGCATCTCTGGAGATTGATCTTGATATTTTTGTAAATCTACCTAAGTGAGTCTAATGTGCTGCCAGGGTGGCCTAGGGAACAAGGACAAAAATATTATAATGATGGGGTGGGGGACCAAGTCCAAGTTGGGGTCAGGGCAAGGAGGAGGGAGCAGGCTGAATGGGCTCTGGAGGCTCAGCATCCCATAATATCCCAGAGTTGGAGGAGAGCCCTTGAAACCAAACAGCCCTTTTTACAAGGGAGAGCCTGAGGCCCACAGAGGAGAAAGCTCTTGCCCAAGGGAACCAGAGGGGAAGACACATCTGGAATTTCATTCTCTTTCCCGGACTCTTAATACAGAACACTTTCCACTGCCCTGGGCGGTGGGACCCACCTTTTACAGATCCCCCTCCTCCCATTTTATAGATTCGGAAACTGAGGCTCAGAGTTGCCTGCGACTGAGCTGCCCAAGAGTTTACAGCTAAAAAAGCCTCAGAGCTGGAATTCCAAAGCTGTCAGGGCAGGCTTCTTAACCTGGGCTCGCCCCTGGCCCACTGAATCCTAGGTAATGGTTGGGGAGGTACTAGACAGGAGGGAAGGCTCCTGGGTTAAAGCATGGAACAGGGGCCCTGAGGCAGTCTTCGCTTTTGGTGCCCCAACCCAGGCCTTCCTGGTCGGGCCTGCCCCACCCACTAACGTTGGTGGAGTGGTTTCGGGGCCAGCACGGTGGGAAGGAAGGCTTTCAAGGGCCCGGAGCCCCCTCCCC
>NW_011479682.1:9656-11515 GCF_000754665.1 Bison bison bison | reverse complement strand
AATTCCAAGAGATCAGATGAAAAGATCCAAATGCAAATGTATGGGCTTGGAAGCCGCTGGTGAGAATAGGCTGCCTTCAAAGTGTGAATGACGAAATGCCTCAGCTGGCTAGAGAGCAGGGGTGAGAGCAACCGCCCAGTCAGGCAGCCCAGCCAAATCGGCTCCCTCAATTGCTTCAATTCAGTAATTGATTGTTCCAAAACAGCTCGGGCCCCCAAGCCCCAGGCTTGAAAATAGTCCCACGGACCTGTGCTGGCAGCTAGGCTCAGTTGTGTGACCTGGGGCAATTCACTCCATTTTTCTCATCACCTCAGTTTCTTCATCTGTGAAATGGACTTGGTGGAACACTTTGTGGTCGTGAGGCTGGAAGGAGAAAACAGGTCTGAATTGCCTGGCATGGAGTGGGTGCTAAGGCAACTTAGTGGCCTTCTTGCTCACCACCAATGCCCATCTTGCTATCCGTGCTTGATCAAAGCTCCACACTAATGCTCCTAACTTTTCTTCATCCAGATTTCCACGGCACCCTAAACTCTGTACCATCAACCCCCTGCAAAGACAAGCTACCCCCAAATGAGGAAAATATCAGCTGATGGGCATGGCATTGGTGCTCTTCTCCCTTCCAGAACTAGAGTCCCATTTTTCTGAGCATCACTGATTGGTGGGCTTCGAGCCTCAGTGACAGGTGGCAGGGAGGAGGGGTGTGGGCAGAAGGCAAGGTGTTTAGCAAGAGGAGCAAGCACCAGTGATGCCAGAGAGATAGGAAGCGCTTAGGGAAGGGTGTAGGAGAATCAGTGTAGTGTGGAGGAAGTAGGAGATGCTTAGGGTGAGTGGGAGCTGGAAGATGAGATCCTAGAGCCCCTTGAGGAGTGTGTAAGGAGCCTAGCTTTACTCCAAACGCAGGAGAAGCCAGTGGTGGGTGTTTTACATGTTTATTCCACCCCTCTGGCTGCTGGGTGGAGAATTAATTTTAAGGAACAGAAGTGGAAGCAGGGAGACTAGGGAGGAGGCTATTGCCCTTGGTAGGCAAGGGGTGACAGCAGTGTAGACAGGGGTGGGAGCAGTAGAAGGGGAGAGCTAAGGCCTTGCTTGACAGTACCCGGATGGGAGGTCTGGGCAGGAGGGAAGGCGAGGGCAACGGTGCCACATTCAGCACAAGCCATTCACAGTATGTTGTCTGTGGGCTCTAGAGATGGCAATCACAGAAACTCCCCAGGGACATTGGGTGGAGGAGGCAGCAACTCTCTCTCAGAGCTCATGACTAAGGTCTGAGACCTCTACCTGGACCAGTTCTACCTTCGTTGTAATGGACAATTCCAGAGAAGGCATTTATCCCCAGGCTCCCTCTGCTGCCCCACCCCAACCCCCAGTAGGTTGCTGGGTTTTTCTTTCCTCTCTCCCAGAGAGGACGTCTCCTCCAAGGAAGTTATCCCCATAAGGCAAGAAGCTCAGTGTGAGGATGGGAGGGGGCACTGCAGAGCTATGTGACCTTAGCAAATCACCGCCCCCTTCTGGTCTTCAGCTTTGCCTTTTCTATAAGGTTGGCATAACGATAAAAGGGGGCTTCCCTGGTGGCTCAGATGGTGAAGAGTCTACCTGCAGTGTGGGAGACCCGGGTTTGATCTCTGGGCCGGGAAGATCCCCTGGAGAATGGCGTGGCTACCCACTCCAGTATTCTTGCCTGGAGAATCCCATGGATAGAGGAGCTTGGCGGGCTATAGTCCATGGGGTTGCAAAGAGTCGGACACAACTGAGCGAAAATGGCAGTCCCTCTGGGGCAAAGGTGCTGGTAAGGCCATGGCCCTATTTGCTGGGAGAGGGGGTTGGTAAGGAAGGAGGAGGGATTTGTGTTCTGGGAGGCC
>NW_011479682.1:8267-9556 GCF_000754665.1 Bison bison bison | reverse complement strand
AGTGTCTCTTGCATTTCCTGCATTGGCAGGTGGATTCTTTACCACTAGTGTCACCTGGGAATAGGGAAAGTATTCATTTCAGTATCAAGTGCTAGTCACTTCAGGGATCAAAGTCTGTTACCTGCATATCAGGACTGGCTGCTGTAGAACCTATGTGGGCTCTGGAGAGTTCTGGGGTGAGGTTTGATCCTAGGAGCTTTATAATGTAGCTTCAACCCTCTGTGATGGCTGCTCCTTGGCTCCAGAGGGACTTGGGGTGGGAGCTGATGTCTTCCCTTTTTCCTTCTCCAGGTCTGTTTCTCCATCTGGAATCTGTGGAGAAGATGCTTGATCAGAAAAAAATGGATCAAAGGGAAGAAGAGAAGAGGCCAGGCTTAGGCTGGAGTAGGGTGTGGAATACAGGCTGAGAGCCAGGGAAGGAGCTGGGGGTAGAATTGCAGAGAAGAGGCTGATTCAGGGCAGGTGTGTTGGGTGGAGCTCAAGAAAGCCGTTGAGGCAGGTTCAGATAATTGAGCAGATGCTGAGCTGTGGGCCTAGAGCCCAGGGAGCTCATGGATCCAGGAACAAAGAGCCAAGAGGGTGCACAGCTTTGCCCTGTGACCAGAGGAGGCTCCGCCATGACCCTAAAATGTCTGGTCTTGAGTGGGAGCAGCTGATAGGAGCGTGACAAGGGAAAGCCTGGGGGAGGCAATACTTCAGCAATTGTCAAGACACAGCAGCCCCGGTACTGGCCATAGCTGGGTTGTTTACGCTGCTAATGGGTGCCACACAGAGGACAGAGGGATGGGGAGAGAAGAGCCTGGAACCCTGGGGGAGGGCAGCGACAGGAGAGTCCTGTAGGGTAAGGAGAGATGAGTGTTGGGGCTTAGGGTTAGAGGAGTCACTTAGCCTCTCTGGGCTTAAGCCTCATCTGGATGTCAGGCTGCTATGAGGATCCAATCCAGCACTGTTGGACCCAGAGCCTGTGGATAAAGCTGGTAAGTAGGGTTGAAGACCCTAGATATCCAGAGTCTTCCCTTTTCGCTGCCTGCCTCCAAGCCCAGGCAGCGGCAGGTAGCTGGCTCACTGCTCTTCTTCCACTCAGTCACTGGGTGGCTGCATTTTTTTCCCTTTTATGTGTTTTACTTTATTTCCTGTTGTCAATCAAAGCCCCTGCTGAAGCCAGTGTGGCTGGGCAGGCTAGGAATGTGCCTGAGCATCAGACCTGGCCCAGGAGGGCTCACGTGGCTGCTCATCCACCCGAACAGCCGCATCTGCTGGGCGGGGGTGAGGGCCAGGCGTGCCACATC
>NW_011479682.1:6042-6310 GCF_000754665.1 Bison bison bison | reverse complement strand
CTCCTCCAGGGGATCTTCCTGATCCAGGGAACGAACCTGCATCTCTTCTGTCTCCTGCATTGGCAGGCGGGTTCTTTACCACTAGCGCCACCTGGGAAGACCCTCCAGGAAGCAGGGCCACTGGCTAACCAGATTGTGAGGACAGGAAGTTGTCATTCCTTCTCCTCCAGAACAAAGATCTCTGACCTCAGCCACAGCACAGCTGCATCTGGGCTCAAGGGGAGGTCCAGGGATGTGGTAAGCTGTGCACTGACCCTGCCCCCCGGGC
>NW_011479682.1:3840-5667 GCF_000754665.1 Bison bison bison | reverse complement strand
CACCTACTATATGCCAGGTGCCCTGCTGGGTACTGGCAATGTGACCAGCAGCCCCTCTCCTCAAGGAATGGTACCAGCTACCAGATCAGCTGCACTGCCTAAGGGAAGAAATGGAGCCATGGACGTTAAAAGCATGCTCTCTCCTGCCCTCTCTGTTGCTGTTGTTGGGTCTCTGTCTCTCTCCTCCTCTCCTTTGTCTCTCCCCTTTTCTCTCTGCCTTCCCCCTTCCCTCTTTGTATCTCTGTCTACCCTTCCCTTCCCCAAGTCTCACTGATAATGGGAGTAGGGAGTGGGGATCAGAGGGGTGGGAATTCCCACTTGAGCTCCCCTGCCAGCCTGGATGAGGACATTTGGAAACCAAGAGGGGAGTATATTAGATAAGATGATTGGCCAAGCCCTGGCCTGGCCACTGTGGCCCCAGGGTCATGGGGTGAGATAGTTACCAGGCAGGGGCACCTATAGGCACAGGCCTCAATCAGTGGGAGAATGGCCTCTTGCTAGAACTGACTCCCCTCTCCCCAACACAAAGTTAGGGCAGGACAGCAGGGAGAATGGATCCCCAGGGAGGGCTGAGGAGCAGAGCCAGGGGCTGGAACCAAGGGATGGGTTTTGGACAGATGCCACCTCTTATTTTCATGTCTGAAATTCCAATGGGGACTGGAGTTGAGGTGTCTGAGATAAAAAAGAGAGCTCTGGGAATGGAATCAGTCAGATGACCTGGGTTCAAGGTCCTGTGTGAATAACCTCCCTGAGCCTCAGTTTTTTCAGGAGTAAAACAGAGATAATGCCAGCCACCGAGAGTGGGACCTACACGATGCAGTGTAAGTGACAATGCTTTACAAATGAGAAGGACTGGCTGATCCCTTCAGAGGGCAAGGATGGAAGGCCACGGGACCAGGGAATGAAGTCAGACTTCAGGAGGGACTTCCTGACCTGTGGAAGGTAGAGCTGGGGAGGAGAATGTTTTGAGGGTGAGTGTCACTGTGGCACTGAAGTGAGGAAAGCCTGTACTATAGCCACTGACTGGCTGTCGAATGCCCTGGGTTCTGAAGGCTGGAGTAGAGCATCGTTTACTGCGGGGATCTTAGCCAGTACACCTCATTGAATGCAGACACAGTGTCCTGGTGGTGGCAAGAGCACTTACTTTGGAGTCAGAAGGTCCAGGGCATAAATCTTGGTTTAGTCCTTTCCCTGCTTTGTAGCCTTGGACATATTAGCTACCTTAGAGCCCTCAGTTTCTTCACCTGTAAAATGGGCTCATCCAGTCTTGCTTCTCAGGTTTACACGGCTCTTGGTGAGTGTTGAACACATGGGTTTCCAAATCTCTTCTCTCCTGAAGTAGCCTTAGTTTCTTCATTTCCACAGAACGGGGGTTAGACTAAATAAATGATCAGATTGCATTCAGCCCTAACATGCAGTAGCAAGCCATGAATATCATTTATGTTTTCTGACCCTGTCCAGTGAGTCAGTCCCTCACAAGAGCTTGACTGAGTGGGTGCTCTGTTTGGTGCTGGAGGATGGGGGTATTACAGAAGTCACAGAAAGTAGGGGCCCTGGGGCCCAGACCCTCAGAGAGAAGGCTGTCAATCTGCTTTCTCCCACAGGAGAGCCTTGTTACCACCCAGAGATAGCCCCTGACCAAGCCTGGGTGCTACTGCTGGAGACCCCATTGACTGGCTAAGGTGGAAGGAGATCTGGGGCTGGGGTGGGGCCTCAGGAGCTTGGCTACAGCAGCTGGGAGCAGAGAAGCCCCGCCCACTCAAGCCCATGTGTTTCCCTTCCTCAGGAAGCAAAAAGAAAGACTTAAATGATTTAGATCTCGGGGGG
>NW_011479682.1:0-384 GCF_000754665.1 Bison bison bison | reverse complement strand
AGACTCTGAGATACCAGGGGGCAAATAACTCACCCTAAGTCACAAGGCCAAAAAGTACAGGCCGGATTTGACACATGCAATCTGGTTCCTGAGCTCTAAACTACTGCTCCGTACTTGCTGGTTCAATGAATAGTTGGATGAATGTATGGATGCACACATGCATGAATGAATGAATAAAAGAAACACTGGATGACGGTGGCTCACAAGCTTCTGGCAGCCTGACGCTAAGCATCCAGCTCTGCCAGAGCCTCCCTCCAGAAGCAGTGTAACACAGAGAGCAAGCCCTGCCAGCCATCCACACCAACGTCACCTCTTTCTTCTCTCCCTCCTTCTCTCCAGGCCTTTGCCGTCTTTTCCTGTCACCCTCCACCTTCCCCACTGATC
>NW_011479681.1:4558-5285 GCF_000754665.1 Bison bison bison | reverse complement strand
TCTCCATTTAATTGATGGAATCCACACCACCGTTGCAATGCCATTTTTAAAAGTGTCAAGAGGCAGTCAGCACCCAGGTGGGCTTGCAGCATGGTTTCTGTGGCCCAGGCAGGTATTTTGGTGGTGCTGTCCCTTACATCATGTCTGTATCACTGTCAACTTTGAATAAATCTTATACAGTTTCATGTCTAACATAAGATCCTTCGGAGAGTACAATTTAGTGTACTTCCCTTCTCATTCTTTATGCTATGGTCGGATTTTTCATTTACATATGAAACATATGTAAATGTTTCATTTTATATTTCATTACATATTATTACATTGTTGTTTTGTTTTCAACAGTCACTTGTCTGTTAAGCAATTAAGGTGAGAGGAGAGTAGTCTTTCATATTTAGTGGCACATTTGCCATTTCCATGGCTCTTCATTCCTTCCTGTGGATCTCACTTCCATCTAGTGTCATTTTCCCTCAAGCTAAAGAATGTCTTCATTTCTTGCTTGGCAGAAGATCTGCTGGAGATGCATTTTCTCAGATTTTGTTAACCTGAAGGCATCTATTTTACTTCATTTTTGAAGATATTTCCATTGGATATAGAATTCTAGGTTGCCAGATTTTGCTTTCTTTCAGCAGTTTAAAATATATTTTATGTTTGGCCACAAGAGTATATATAGCCATTTCAGAAAAGGTTTTAAGATACTCCCTTTAAGGAACATTTGTCTAGACACATC
>NW_011479681.1:0-553 GCF_000754665.1 Bison bison bison | reverse complement strand
AACAGTGGTCAGGTTTTACATCTGGGTACCTTTGTTCCTCTTGCAAGAATTTCAGGTGGAGCAGAGCCCACTTGCCAGCTGGTCCTGTCCAGAGAATAAAACTTGTGCATTCTCCATGCTGCCTTTTCCCCTGGAACTCAAGATGAGGCTTAGGACTTCTGGCTACCACACGGAAGCAGGCCATGCCACTCTGCTTTCCTGCAGGGGGCGAGCCACCTGGAGGGCTTTGGAAGTCTGTAGCTGATCTTCCATTCAAATGCTCAGAACAAAATTAATTTATAAGCACCAGTCCTTTCCTGTAATGTGCAAAAAAGGCTCTAGAGAACAAAGGCTGGTGAATGGAAGTTAACCACACAGTGTCCATAAGTACTTTTTGAGATGTGTGAGATGATAATTTATTTAGTGTACTGTCATTATGGCTTACGTATAGTGACCGTTAGAGAAAAAGATTGATAGGTTTTCCCAATCTATTCCCTAATTGTCCACCCCCATTTTTTGACCTTGCTGTATCACATGTGGGATCTTAGTTCCCCCAACAGGGATCAAACCCATC
>NW_011479680.1:15020-15633 GCF_000754665.1 Bison bison bison | reverse complement strand
CCGACTCGATGGACATGAGTCTGAGTGAACTCCGGGAGTTGGTGATGGACAGGGAGGCCTGACTTGCTGAGATTCATGGGGTCGCAAAGAGTCAGACATGACTGAGCGACTCAACTGAACTGACTCTGGCAAGAACTGGGATTCTGACATAAAACATATAAACCTAAGCAAAATTTCCAAACAATCACAGACTCTTTTCATTACCATTGTCTTTAGTCTTTTCCCCAACTGAGCTGCTTAGTCACAGCTACAGGAAGCTGTTCTCTTTTCCTTCTAAGGAAAGGGCTAACTCTGTGGAGCTTGGTATTCAAGTGTTCCTTGTAGTTAGATTCCTTGCCTTCAACCCCAGCTCAGTCGTGATGACCTTCAGGTCTCAAATAACATACTATGCAACTGGTGCATTTTACATTCTTACCACAGAAAATAACTGTTAGTTGTACCTCCACAGTATTAACTTAGCCACAAGGAAGCTCTGGCAAAACTGAACAAAATGTTAGAGAGAGAGGACAGCATTTCTATGAAATCTGCTGTCAGCATTACAAACGACCTATAAACTATTAAGACATCACTAAATAGACATCTACTTAATGCACATTTCATTACTGGTTTCTTG
>NW_011479680.1:9374-11172 GCF_000754665.1 Bison bison bison | reverse complement strand
AAAACCAACACTTCTCAAACTATAATGTGCACCAAAAACACATAGGTATTTTGCTAAAATTCTGAGTGTAACTCAATAGTAAAGAGATAAGCTAATAAACTGCTAATGTAATTCCATAGAGTAGTGATGCTATTATCTTTAGATTATGATTTGTGTAGCAAGAGTTTGTAATTATCCGCAACAGATTAAAAATCAGAAGAGCCATTTGTGGCTATCACTTTACAGTTGGTATTTTAATCCCTTGAGGGATTAATTGTGGTTACACTGCCCATCAAATAAAGAATTAAACTGGGAATTAACTATTATTTTATCCATTGTGGGGTTATATGTAGTTAAACTAAAATAAATGGGCATGAAAATGATACACTTTATGGACAGATTCTATGTTTTTAGTCATCACATATAAAAAAATGGAAAGGTTATCAATGGATGTTCCAGATAATGAAACATACAAATGAAAAAAAAAATCAGTAAAATTTCAGGGTATAAAATCAACATAGTTAAATCTGTTATAATATTAATGTATCCATATTACCCAAAGTAATGCACAGATTCCATGTAATTCCTATAAAAATTCAAGTAGCATTTTTTTTCCACAGACAAAGTTATATGGAACCTCAAGCAATCCAAACCTCCAAAGTAATCTTGAGAAAGAAAAAAGCTAGAGGACACACACTTCCTGCTTTTGAAATATAACTGTCCAAACAATATGGCACTGGCATTCCACCAGTAATGCACATCCTAGAACAAAGCTGAGCACTCAGAAATAAAATTTTTCAAAACTGGACAACTAATACTTGTGAAGGGAACCAAGATCACAGTGTAGAAAAGACATCCTCTCCAATAGACAGGGCTGGAAAAACAATACTTAACATAAAAGTACACCCCTTTCTTACACCAGAAACTACCTAAAATTACCCTGAAATAGATCAGAGATTTAAACACAGAGCTGAAACCATAAAACTACTGCAAGAGAATACAGTGTAAAACTACCAAATGCCGCTCTTGCTCTTTGCTTTTGGTATAGGACACCAAACCCATAAGCAACACAAGCAAAACCTTAGTATGTGAAAGTATATCACACTAAATCACTTTTGCACAGGAAAGGAAATTGTCAACAACAAAAATAGACAGTACTAGATTGGTAAAAATATTTGCAAATGATATGACCACTAGGGATTAACACACAAGGTAGATAAATCCTGCCATTTGCAACAACATGGATGAACCTGGAGTGTAGTGTGCTAAGAGAAAAAAGTCACACAGAGAAAGCAAACACTGCAGGACCTCATTTATATGTGGAATCAGGACTGAACACAAACTCAGCAAAGTTCAGGGGTACTCCTAATCTCTCAGCTTTGAGTGACCTGGATTTTCTATACAAGCCTGAAATGAAGAGAAGAACTATCAGTTGGCTGAGTATCAAAAGTATGCCCCTGCAAGCTCAGAGACTAAAAGGAGAGGTTGAGAGCCGTACTGGTTTTTAATGAAACCTCAAACATGGACTGTCTGCTAGGTTATAAACAAGCATTCAGTGGTCACACACAAGGAAAAGATACATACCATACAGAATCTGTTTCAGAAATCACCCAAGAAAATGCTTTGGGAGAAGAAATTTGATGTCCAGTCTCACTACGTTACATCTGCATTTTCTAGTTTTCAACAACAACAAATAACAAAGAGAGACACACAGAGAAATAGGAAAAGGTAGTTCAGTCACATATAAGGAAATAAATAGTCAATACAAAGCATGGCTGAGACAGCCTAGAAGCTGGCCTTAACAGATACTAACGCATAT
>NW_011479680.1:5754-6685 GCF_000754665.1 Bison bison bison | reverse complement strand
GTTATCAAGGATTTTCTAATTTTGTGCATTTATATTGCCAGATAAACCACTATTTTTGAAGTCTTCAAGAATTCACAAAAGTCAGTCACTTGGAAGCACATGTTAATTTTTTAAAGGTAAGTTTTGTATTAAAGTAAAATATATCTCCACACTGACATTTTGTCTGAAGCTTCCTCAGATATGACATATCGTTGTCACACCATCAAAACACATTGCTTTCAATCGTGCATTTCCCAACATTTTCGTTATTTGAGAATATTCTTTGGAAGGGGCAAAAACAAACAAACAAAAAACTATAAGTTACGGTTCAATTTTTCTTAAAATGTAATGTTTGTTATTAGGTTGGTAACTTCAGTTTCAGTGCTACCTTTAGACCAAACCATGATAAATAAATAAATAAATAAAAGTCAAGTATTATAACAAATAACTGTCTCAAGGTGACATATTAATTTTCTCCATGGAAATGAGAGGACTCTTAATCTCTCAAACAATGTCTATAGTCTCTTGCAGCTACACTCATGTATTTATCCCCTTATGTTTAGAGCAAGTAAAAATCAACAAAAGTGAAGCTGTTAATCCAAAATCACAAATGCTATTTCCATGAAAAGCTATCTGCTACTGGGAATATTTAACCTATCCACTAATTTGAGGGGAAAATAAAATATCAATCTTAGTCTTAATGACTGCATGCTCTATCTTTGAACATCAAAGCGGCTCATTTTAAACTGCAACCTAAATGCTGACTTAGCAACTTCTCACGCTGAGTATTCGTCAAATCTTAGTTCTCCTTTCCTTCATGAACTCTACTGATTATAAACGGTAGGTTGATCATTAACAAACTTTTGCTTTAAAACACATTGATACTTATTCTAAAGTTCTTAAAATTGTAATTCAAGATAAAGCATCACATGTTTAAAAACAATTATATGTA
>NW_011479680.1:5031-5401 GCF_000754665.1 Bison bison bison | reverse complement strand
TATACCCATTTGAATGCAGAATTCCAAAGAATAGCAAGGAGAGACAAGAAAGCCTTCCTCAGAGATTAGTGCAAACAAATAGAGGGAAAAATACAATGGAAAAGACTAGAAATCTCTTCAAGAAAATTAGAGATACCAAGGGAACATTTCATGCAAAGATGTGCACAATAAAGGATAGAAGTAGTATGGACCTAAGAAAAGCAGAAGATATTAAGAAGAGGTGGCAAGAATACACAGAAGAACTGTACAAAAAAGATCTTCATGACCCAGATAATCATGATAGAATGTTCACTCACCTAAAGCCAGACATCCTGAAATGTAATGGGCTTTAGGAAGCATCACTACAAGCTAAGCTAGTGGAGGTGATGGA
>NW_011479680.1:0-697 GCF_000754665.1 Bison bison bison | reverse complement strand
ACTCTATTTTAGTCTGCACTTACTTAAATAAGAGTCAGTTATTCGGTTACTTTTTAAAATATAATCATGCATTAGTGACACTGTAGTACTGATGGTCTGAGGTCTCGGCATGGATTTCTCATAGTCTACTGAAAAATATTTCAATAGTAGGTAATTTTCAATGTTGGCAGCCAGCCTTACTCTGCTCTAAACCCTAAAATTCACTCAGTTATACCATGCTGAGGGAGAAGTCAGAAGCTCATGTTATGTATTCGGGGAAATGCTATATCAGGGGCACCAATTATCAGAGGGACTAGTCAATTACCAAAACCTCCAATTATGATTGGTATTACTATAAAGAAGATTATTACAAAATGTGTGCCGTTACAACTACATTATAGATCTGGTCATCTCCGAGCAGGGTTCTGGGTTGACCTAGTTCAGCACGAATTAGCAGGCTTAGGGCTATTCCTACTATGGCATCTCAGGCACCAAACAGTAAGTACAAGGTACCAATATCTTTATGGTTGGTTGAGAATAATCAACGGTTAATAAGCATGGGTAGAATGATTGAGCAAAGCATTAGACTGTAAATCTGAAGACAGAGTTTTAGTTCTTTTTTTACCAGGCCCTGTGGTGAACTTACATGTTGAATTGCAAATTTGGAGAAACAGCTTCAACTCTGCCCTGGCTTCTCCTGTCCCTTTTTTTTTTTTTT
>NW_011479679.1:18964-20019 GCF_000754665.1 Bison bison bison | reverse complement strand
CAAGAATTCCAAACAAGCAGGCATGAGTAGAATGGGCCCTATAGGGCTGGGGTAGGTGGCAGGACTGTCTCTTGCCCACACCTGCAGGTGCTTGTGATGTTCATGGTGTGTACAAAGTTGAAAGTTGAAAATGTATAGAGAGCTGATGTAAGTAAACCAGGGAAATCAGTACAAATAGATTATCAGAGCAAGGAAGACCTAACTCACTCATTAGTAGCCAGAGAATAGGGCCATTCAAGTGTAAGAGTCAGGAAACAGGAGATCTGATTGAAATGGGCAAGCAGGAAAGTGAGAGGATAAAGACCTGAGGTAGAGGGCTGATGCCTACACCTAAGCTTCTGCATGGTCCATTTAGTATAGTACAGAAATGGGCCCAATCTATGTAAAGACAGAAACAACAACACAGACTGATCAAAAAGAGTTCAAATATGTGCTCTCCCTGGGTCATGCTTCTGGCTTTTTGTTTCTTTGCAAGAAAAGTAGATTCAAGTTCATGGTCCCAGAATTCTACCTACTCCAGGCCAGAAAAAGTTTCTCAGCTGGACAAAGATTTACACAGTGTCAGCACCAAGGCAAGCTCCTTTTCAGCAATGTCCATCTGTCACCTTTCATGTCCAGTCAGCCTTTGGCATCTTGGCTGAAACTGCTCAAGAGGGTGCCATTTGTGCTGGTGATTTGATCCCACCCAGCGGCAACACTTTCTGATGATGACCTATCTGGCGCGTATTGACAGTGTTCTCCTATGGTACAGTAATAGATTCAAGCAAGCTTTTCCACCATACTTCTTGTTCAGAAACAAGTTCTTAGCTTAATGCCTGAGTTTTTAGCACTTCTTTTCCAGGCAGCCCTGCAACAAGTCCCACATCGTTTATTCTCATAAAGAAATGGCAGATTTCTGTCCCAAACATCAAACCGTGATTTTTTTCTTTCTTTGAGTGTGTGATTGAAGTTTGCCACATCCTCAGGAAGCTTTGCCCGAAAGACCCAGCCTAGTCTCCAACCTCCCATAATGATTCCCTTCTCTCAATACACTTTTGTCATTCTTTGGAATCATG
>NW_011479679.1:14123-16661 GCF_000754665.1 Bison bison bison | reverse complement strand
CGCTCCCTTCTCCTCCTGCCCTCAATCTTTTCCAACATCAGGGTCTTTTCCAATGAGTTGGCTCTTCACATCAGGTAGCCAAAGTTTGGAGCTTCAGCTTCAGCATCAGTCCTTCCAATGAATACTCAGTGTTGATTTCCTTTAGGATTGACTGGTTTGATCTCCTTGCAGTCTGAGGGACTCTCAAGAGTATTCTTCATTAGGAAAAAAATAACTAGTCTTCAACGGAGAATCTGAAATTTTTCTGGCGTTTGGGATTCTGCTCTTTGGGGTTTTCGAGTAGATATGGAGAGAGGTAGAAAATGTCCAGGATGGGGGGTCTGGGCTTGTGGAAACTATCTATGACCTAAAATGCTGGGAACTTGTCCTGATTACTTCATGGAGGTTACCTCAGGCTGGGAGGGAACAAAAAGAGAACAAAAAGTTAAAAAAATAATGAAAAGCAAGAAAGTAAATTCAAGTTCTAAGATGTAAATTGATAATCAGATGTGCAGATATGGATATGTTTAACTATCCTCAACAATTTCATCAGGTCTGTGATACTTCAGGGAATATGTAAAGCGGTGAAGAGCTCTCTGCAGGAAGAAAGGAGAAGGAGAAAGGGCAAATTCTGACCTCCTCAGGATTGCATCTCTCCAACCGTGTAGCATTCGCTGGACTGAGGGTAAAGCTGTTAGGTGTTTAACATATATGGCACCTTGGTATTAGTGTATTCTCTTTCCCAAGCCAACAAAATACAACTGTGATCATTCCTTTGGCAAAAGGCATGGGCAAGCTGGTTACCAAGTTCCTGTACTTGCCTAAGTGTGGGGAACTCCTGTGAATTCAGGGAAAGGGTCAGGGAAAACATAACAGAGTGAGGCTTACAGTGCAATCAATCCCCAAGTACGCGTGGTCTCAGTGCTTCAGGCTCAGTTGCTTCAGGCCTGTCTGACTCTTTGCAACTCCATAGACTGTAGCCCACTGGGCTCCTCTGTCTGTGGGATTCTCCAGGCAGGACTATTGGAGTGGGTTGCCATACCCTCCTCCAGGGGATCTTCCCAACCCAGGGATCCAACCCACGTCTCATGACTCCTGCATTGGCAGGCAAGTTCTTTACCACATTGAAAGCCCAAAGTGTTAGTTGCTCAGTGGTGTCCTACTCTTTGTGACCCTGTGGACTGCAGCGTGCCAGGCTTCTCTGTCCATTATATTCTCCAAGTAAAAAACGAGTGGGTTGCCATGCCCTACTCCAGGGGATTTTCCTGACCCAGGGATTGCATCTGCATCTCCCACGTCTCCTGCATTGAAAATGCATTCTTTACTGTCTGAGCCACCAGGGAAACCCTAGGCTGAAGGCAAAACAGAATACAGAACACCTAGTAGCAGTGGTGGGTGAGAAATGTCAGTAGGTTATTTAAATAAAGCTAGGATTAAAGCCTTCACATTTCAAAAGTATCATTTTTCTGAGTTACTGGTAGATGATAGTTACAACTGACAGACCCAATACACAACTGGGGGTAGCATTCATTTTTAGCTCTCTGCTTTCCACCCATTTTTGTTTCCAGATTTTCTAAAAAATTGTTAAGATTTAGGCAATAGATTTCCACAATGGGGTGGCCTCTATCCACTAGCATTAGTCTGCCAGTAATATTTACTGAGGGCCCAATTCTGTTTCCCAGAATTCCTTAATTGAACTAATTCCTTTACCAAGCATCAGTCAAGTGATGAGACAAAGAGAGAGGATTCTAATAATGACCGTAAGGCAATAAAGGATCCTAATGAGCCATTTAAATTGTCAAGTAAAGATTAAATTAAATGATGTTTGCTATAGTTTTCATAGTTAGTCTATTTGGTCCCTTTCCAATTCCTTGATAAAACAATCAGTGGTTCTGGCATAGTGTCTCTGAATGACTCTCAGTTAACCAGAGTCTTTGATTAACCAGAGTGACTCATGTTGCTTCCAGTACTAAATTACAGTCATTAGGAACTTGAAAACATATTAGCCAGGCTTAAATCACTACATAGGTAACTTACCAACAAATACTTGAGTTGAGTGCATACAAGTGTAGCCAGAAACTGGAAAGAGAGGTAGCGGCCAAACTTGGGGGGATATAGGAAATCTGCCTGAGGGTAGAAATAGAAGTATTCAAGGAATTGGGCAGTGCAACTTGGCCCTTTGTGAACTCCAGAGGAGCATTTCTCTCATCTCATAGGGGAAAGGGCATATGCTCCTTCTGTAATTTTTCCACAAGACCAGAGATCAGAGAACAGGCAGCAGAAAGTACATGACCTATAGGGGTAGAACTTGGCACCGTCTTCCCATGGAGATAAGGAAAGATATCTTGAGTCTTCTCAGGTCTTCCTACCCTTCAAATACGAAGGAGGAGGATCCTATCCTTCAAATACGAAGGAGGAGGGGAGAGAGCAGGGACAAGCATGCAGAACTTTGGTAGAGAAGCAACATCCTGGGTAAGGCAGACTATAACATAGGGTCCTGACTGCAACAAGAGCTATCCTCCCTTAGTGGTGTAAGTCAGGAGACTAAGCCAGGATTTC
>NW_011479679.1:12309-14023 GCF_000754665.1 Bison bison bison | reverse complement strand
TTTTTTTTTTTTTTTTAATGATTTTTAAAAATTAATTATTTATTTTTGGCTGTGCTGAGTCTTCATTGCCGTGCAGGCTTTTCTCTTGTTGAGGAGCATGGGCTCTAGGGCACAGTCTCAGTAGCTGTGGTGCACAGGGTTAGTTGCTCTGCAGCATGTGGGATCTTTCAGGACCAGGGATAGAACCTATGTCTCCTGCATTTGCAGGCAAATTCTTTACTACGAGCCCCAGGGACGCCCTAAGCCAGGATTTATTAACTTCACACACTCTTGACATATTGGGCTCAGTATTTCTTTGCTGTGAGGGGCCATATTGTACACTGGAGGATGTTGAGCAGCATCTTCAACCTCGATCTCCTGGATTCCAGTGACAACCAAAAACAATCCCAGACTGCCAAATATCCCCTGAGAGGCAAAACTCCCCCCCTAGTGGAGAGTCACTGGTTTATAGTATCATTTTGAGGGGTACCTCATTGTGATGGAGGGCATCGTCAGTCTCACAGGGTGGCTGAGTTCCAGCTATTACTCTATTAGAGGATGAGGCCAGAGTTCCTTATGTATTTTTGTTAGTTAGTGACCAGTGTTACTGGGACTCAAATTCAATTTTTACTAAGTCAAACTGATGGAGCATGCAGAAAATGCCTCCTATTTGTTGAAAAATATGACATTTTCCCCAAATCTTCTCTTTATAAAAATTAAAACACTGTACTGCCTTTAAAGAAAGATAACATTTTACCCTGAATTCAGGGTAACCTTTGCCAACCTTGCCAACCTCTTCTCTAAACAGCAGCACATTTCTACATTCACTTGGTACAGATTATGAATTTCCAAGATTGCCTGTTCCCACATAACAGAATAAAGCAAAAAGCTCACCTGAAATCAGGTTACAATCTTAACCTCTTTAGTATGTAACATCCCTAAATTCTAGGAGGGGCTCAGGGGCCCAGCTTCCAAGTAAAGAGACAAACCACCAAGATTTTTCATATGGCATAATATATGATTAGGTTGGTAAATTATATTGCCTTAGAAACAATTTCTAAAACTTCCATGTGAATTGCAGGCATGAGGTAGCAGTTCATAGTTGTATTACTATATTTTATGGGTCAAATCCTTCTAAAATTGGCTATGACTTTATCAACCCTCTGACAGTACTTTTCCCTTAGGTTTGGGGAAAGTATTATTTTATCATTTGAAGGTCTGAAGAATTTTTCCTCTGTCATTAGCTCTATTGGGTTACTGAGGAAAAATAGGAAAGGTGGGTTCAGAGTTCAGGAGCATAACCCTTGCCTGAGGCTATGTGAGTTAGTTAAACTCCTTATGTCTGTGGCACTTTGAGTAATTTTTCCTTTTATGTAACTACACAATTTACCCATGAACACAGTGCGGGTGGGGAGGAAAGGTTGATATCTGTCCACAGCAGAAATAATTTTTCTGCACAGTTCAACGCCTTAGAGAAATACTGTTTTTTAGATTAAGTAAGATTTTCCACTGGCATTTGTCATCGAGAAAAGGAAAAGAGGCTAATTTTTAAAATATTCTTGGCCTTAGGAGCAGAGGCGGATATATGCTGTTTTTTTATTTTTTAAAGTTAGAGCTTTAATTGTATGATTATTTGGCATGAAAGAGAGCAAGATTGTTTTTCTTATTATAAAGCCATCCCAGAGCATAGATGATAAACAGCAGGAAAATAAACTGCAGAAGAGAAAACCAAGGG
>NW_011479679.1:9806-11543 GCF_000754665.1 Bison bison bison | reverse complement strand
CTATTTTTTTAATTTATTTTTAAGTGGAGGATAATTGCTTTACAATATTGTGTTGGTTTCTGTCATACATCAACATGAATCAGTCATAGGTATACATATTCCCCCTCCCTCTTGAACCTCCCTCTCACCTCCCACCCCATCCCACCCCCTCACAGCACTATTTACAATAGCTAGGACACGGCAGTAACCTAGATGTCCATCGACAGATGAATGGATAAAAAAGTTGTGGTACATATATAATGGAATATTACTCAGCCATCAAAATGAACACATTTGAGTCGGTTCTAATGAAATATATGAACCTAGAGCCTACTATACAGACTGAATTAAGTCAGAAAGAGAAAAATGAATATCATATATTATTGCATGTGTATGGAATCTAGAAAGACGGTACTGATGAACCTATCTGTAGGACAGCAACAGAGATGCAGACATAGAGATCAGACTTGTGTGTTCACTCTCTTGAGAAGAGCTCTGAAATGCATGTGTGGCTTTGCATATCATTTAACACATTGAGTGTTTGAGGTCAAATTAATAGCTAATTATTTTTATAATTTCAGTATATGATGCAATATGAAAGAATGTAATCTCATACAATAATAATCAGGGTAATCCACTATCTTTTCACTTGGGCTTCAATGAGTATATGTCTTTGGAGCCATATTTGCTGTTTCCACTTTAAAAAAAATCATTTAGTTCAATCATTCTAAGATGGGATAAGAGGCTAGAATTAGAGAAACTGTCAATCCACTTAATAGTCAACTTTAGATAAAAAATTTTTATTTGATTGCCTGAATCTTTCTTTGTACTAGGTTGTGTTGGGGAAATGTAGGCACATGGTTGTGCAATCTTAGTGAAAAGATCTCAAAATCCAATAGATTGCAATGAGAATCTTTCAAATATCAATGCTTCCTCACTGCCCATCATAATATATGTCTTAATGCATCAACTTGATACTCAGAGTCCTCCTCAATCTTGACATGGGTCCTCTCTTTTACCTATTTACATCTTACCATGCTTATCCTAAAGTCTACTGTTTTCTTAGATGCTTTCTACCATGTAAAAACTACCAGACTCTCCATCTATATATTAATAGTTCTTTTCCTCATCTTTCTCCCATTATCATCATTGTTATCATAGGTACTATTTGTTGATTGTTAACCATGTGTTAACCACTGTGTTAAAGCTTCAAATTTATCATCCTGCTTAGTATTTACAAAAACACTACAAGGTAGATATTATTGTTTAGAGCTCATTTCTAAAAGTGCCTCTTCTAGGAGACCTCCTTTAACGAATTGAACCATAGTAATGCCCCCGTCTCAGAATTTATACCAATTATTTTTACCATTTATTAAGGAACTAAATCTTATTTAACAGTCTCACATGTAAATATTGTTGTGTTCAGTTGCTAAGTTGTGTCTTTTTCCAACCCCATGAACTGCAGCACACCAGGCTTCCCCACCTTCATTATCTCACGGAATTTGCTCAAATCCATGATCACTGAGTCAGTGATGCTATTCAACCATCTCATTCTTTGCCGCCCTCTTCTCCTCCCATCTTCAATCTTTCCCAGCATCAGGATCTTTTCCAGTGAGTCGGCTCTTCACATGAGATGGTCAAAGTATTGGAATTTCAGCCCCAGCAACAGTCCTTCCAATGAATATTCAGGGTTGAATTACTTTAGGATTGACCAGTTTGATCTCTGTGCAGTCCAAGGGACTCTCAGTAGTTTTCTCC
>NW_011479679.1:8551-9706 GCF_000754665.1 Bison bison bison | reverse complement strand
GAAGGGGAAAAACTATGATTTATACAATTTTATGCCACTATAGTGTAAAATACATGGTAGGCCCACAATAAATACAGTACTCTAAGAGTGGAAAGGAAAGGCGGGAGGAAGGAAGGGAGCAAAGGATAGGATGGTAAAGATTTAGTGAAGTTGTATCCTGTGGCACCAATTGTGGACTATCACTTCATTAACAAATATTTATTGGAAATCCGATATATACCCAATACTATGCTGTGATCTGGCTTCCCTGATAGCTCAGTTGGTAAAGAATCCGCCTGCAATGCAGGAGACCCTGGTTTGATTCCTGGGTCAGGAAGATCCGCTGGAGACAGGACAGGCTACCCACTCCAGCGTGCTTGGGCTTCCCTTGTAGCTCAGCTGGTAAAGAATCCGCCTGCAATGCGGAAGACCTAGGTTTGATCCCTGGGTTGGGAAGATGTCCTGGAGAAGGGGAAGGCTGCCCATTCCAGTATTCTGGCCTGGAGAATTCCATGGACTGTATAGTCTATGGGGTCACAGAGAGTTGGACACTACTGGGTGACTTTTACTTTCACTTTCATGCTGTGATCTATGATGAATAAAAGAGAAGGGGAAATTTTACCAATACTGACAATATTGATGTGAAGACAACAATAAATGCAAAGTTATAGAGGACAATATAATAAAGCTCAGTAAACAAAGTAAGAGCCAAACCAACCAAAAGACTCGATACCAACATGGTGCTGAACTGAGTAGTACTGTATAGTACTGAAATAGGGAAATAATACCTTTGGGTCCCAAGGAAAAAAAGTCCTTTTGGATTTTAGTTTTCTTGAACAATTTGGATTTCCTCTTTTTTTCTTATGCCTGGAATTTAAAAAGTACATGAGAAGGTGAAAACAATAGAATAATAGAAATAATTTGTCATACTCAAAAGCAGAGCCTCTACCCACTGTTGGCAAAGTAATGGCATATCACAGATGTAGTATAAAGCAGAACATTTTTGAAACCCAATGAGTTTTTGAATCTAGGCAGAGATTCACTCCATATCTGATATAAAAATGATTTATTATGCATCTCCAGCTATATATGGGTCATTTTCTTTTCCTCCCTCCTTCCATTCCTTCTTCCTTCCTTCCTTTTCACTAAGAATTTTTTTTAATTTTTTATTAAAGG
>NW_011479679.1:4086-6492 GCF_000754665.1 Bison bison bison | reverse complement strand
TAAAGCTTCTGTGGTTTGTCTGTATGATGTCACTTTACAAAGAATAAATTAAAGTGAAAACAAAAAAAATAAATAAATAAAAGGTAATTTTCAACTATTTTGAGTAATAATATTTCCTTAGTAAACAATTGAAAAGCCCTAGCTTTCCTTTCTGATCTTCTTTCATTGCTTGTGTACCAATATCTATTCTCAAGCAGACTAAAGGCTTCTTATTTTGGCTTTTTATTTTGTTTGTTCTTCTGCAAATAAGATTCATTTCAATACCAAAACCCAAGGCCATGTTTCTGGTATTTATTGACTTTCCACTTTAGAATATTTTCTTTTCAGAATGTGCTACTGTGGCTCTCAGAAACACACCAACTTGTTTTACTGTCATCAGAATTTGAAAGAAAACCAATTTGGACAGTCCATGAGACCTAGGTACAGGTCACTTTTTATTTGAACTCCTACTTCCTATCCTGCCCACCAAACCTCTAGACAGACAATCACTGGAGTAGAGGGTGAACAGAAGCCCCAAGGAAATGCAGATTAAAGCAATTTCTGACATGATAGAAAACTCTCATGTTGCTTTGAGAGTGAAGCTTTTTATGTTAGAGCCTGACTTCCTTTCATTTGAATTTTATTTGCATGTTTCCCACTGCTGCAAGCCCAACATAAGGAAAGTAACATTATGTCATACCCCTAATCTATTGAGCCAGAGATTCTGTTCCTAACAAGTGTCCAAGTATCACTTTTCTGTACTGAGGACAAACATGTATTGTGGGCTCTAAGCCAGGAGCCTGTCACCAAGCACCAATATTTGGTCTGTCATAGTTAAAACTTGTGGGACATCCCATCTGACCTGCCATATTATATTCTATCCCATCTCATTCCAACCTATCCTGTTCAGTTTACATATATAATTTCTTTAATTACAAAATAAGCATTTTTCTTCTAATTTTGAAATTATCTTCTTTATTACTTTGTGCCTTTTGACTTGTTGGACTTCATTATACTGTCCAGGCCATGTTGCTCGTATGTTCCAATGGACGTGTTTGGCTGTACAATGTTGTAAATAGGCTGATCCTATTTCCCAACTATCTGTATTACTTCAATGTCAGGGTACAAAATAGGATACATATTTGATGGAGATAATCCATTTACCAGCCATAAACCTAGGTCTTTGAAAAAACATGAATCAAACAATAGAATATATAGCAATGAGATCATTCTTTTCTGATATTACTTCTTCAGACAACTATATTTTGTTGATTAAGGAGTTAGATCATTGGTATCAACATGGCACATATGTCAGAAGATTTCCTCATCATTGTAATTATCAGATTATTGTCTGAGTTGAAATATTGGGAGAATGACCTATGTCTTTAATATTTTTGTCTTCATTTTTCCACTTTTTGTTGTTGTGGAAAGGAAAAGGTAAAGAGAGAAGAAAGTAGCAAGTGACCTGTGCACTTATGTGTCCCCATTATCTGTTACTTTGTTTTGGGGTGGAGAATAGACAGCTGGGAGAAAAAGAATCACCATACCTAAGTAGCAAGTCTTCAAATGTCAATCTATTTTTCTATTATTATTCAACAGAAGACAAAAGGAAAAAACATATTAAGTACCTGTTTTGTACAAAGCACTTCATCAAGTGCTCTGGGAGGCCCAAAATGACTAGGACATGGATATACGTCCTCAAACAGTGTCCAATGGTTATCTCATTTTTTTGTTTGTTTTGTTTTGTCTCCCTGAAAGGTGGAAACCATAAGACCTAAACCATCACTCTTTGGGGTCTCTGTCAATAAGTGGTATCTTGTTTTCTATTGGCTTTTGTGGTGATACCTTTTCTCATGAGGTCTTTAGTTGTTTCCTCTCCTTTCACCGGGTACATATTTGAAAGATCTTACAAAGGATATCACCAATTCCTCTGTCTCTCAAACAAGCAATCCTGGATTTAACTTCCAAGAGCCACATTCTCTGTTCTAATCACTATTAAAAATGTTGCTTATTCTACATCTGACTTGCCTCAGACTCATGGATCACATAAAGGTTATACCTGCTGTTGCTGTATGTGCTCAGTCGTGTCCATGAATCATGAGTTGTGCTTTGTGACCCTATGAACTCTAACCTGCCAGGCTCCTCTGTCCATAAGATTCTCCAGGCAAGAATACTGGAGCAGGTTGCCATTTCCTCCTCCAGTAGATCTTACTGACTTCCCATTAATATCCTTAACCGTGAAAAACAATTTTACATTTTTCAACACTTGCAAATTCCTGCTCATTTATAGGCCTTGCAGAATTTGCTGTCACCTCTATTACTGCTACTACACACAGACACACACACACACAAACACTATTCTTGATAAGAGCATCAAGATAAGTGGTTGTGATATGATGATACTATCCATGATGTCAACCTCAAAAA
>NW_011479679.1:0-312 GCF_000754665.1 Bison bison bison | reverse complement strand
GTCCATCCTAAGGGAGATCAGTCCTGGGTGTTCATTGGAAGGACTGATGTTGAAGCTGAAACTCCAATAATTTTTTCACCTGACTCAAAGAGCTGACTCTTTTGAAAAGACTCTGATGCTGGGAAGGATTGAGGGCAGGAGGAGAAGGGGACGACAGAGGATGAGATGGTTGGATGGCGTAACTGACTCGATAAACATGGGTTTGGGTGGACTCCAGGAGTTAGTGATGGACAGGTGTGCCTGTGTTCATGGGGTCATGAAGAGTTAGACATGACTGAACGACTGAACTAAATTGAAAAAGAATACATTTGA
>NW_011479678.1:17611-20419 GCF_000754665.1 Bison bison bison | reverse complement strand
GATACCCCAAAAAGCCTAAGAGAAACTTCCCCTATCAGGCCATCTGCTCCAAGGAGCCTAAGGGAAACGTCTCCCATTAGGCCATATGCCCCTAGGGATTCCCAAGAGACCTTCCCCGTTAATCCATATGTAACCTCTGGATACCAAACAGTTCAAAGAGCTCCAGAGTACAGAGCAGAGAATATGGAACCCATGCCTTTGCCACCACCTCCCATACCAAGCCGTAGAGGTCCTATTAAACCCGCATTATTGCTGCCACTTCCCTATCGAAATGGGAGAGCTCCACTATCGATCCCATGGAGAAGGGCCTTTTCCGCCCCTGGCGAGAAATTTGATCCCCAACTTCAGGCTTCTTTCCCTTTAATTTTTGACAATGATGAAATAGAACAAAAGGCTATCGACTGGGAGCCTATTTCTTTTCAACTGGTAAAAGAACTTAAAAATGCACGTATTTCATATGGGCCTAAAGCCCCATAAACGATGCAGCTAGTAGAAAATTTAGCAGGCCAATGCTTAACACCTCGAGAATGGAAATCAATTGCTAGGGCCTGCCTGTCCGGAGGACATTTTATACTTTGGAAATCTGAATATGATGATCTTGCTCATATATATGCTTTTTCTAACCAAAATACAGACCTTAAACATATCACTGAACCTATATTACTTGGTCAGACCGACTACCCCTCGTATGATGAACAGATGAAATTAGATGGAACTGCTATACAACAGGTGGCTGATTGTGCCTTTACTGCATGGCGTTCATTGCCCGATGGTAAGGCATCAGGTACTGCTCTATCTGATATTAAACAAAAGTCAAAAGAGCCATTTGAAGACTTTGTCTCAGGACTCTCAGAAGCTGTCCAGAGAATATTTTCTGATTCCGAGGGAGCTAAATTATTAACAAAACACTTGGCTTTTGAAAATGCTAATTCCTCCTGCCAGGCTATATTGCACCCTATTAGAAGAACTGGATCTTTAATTGATTATATGAAACAGTGTGAAGGTGTAGGACCGTCAATGCTACAGGGTGTTGCTATTGCTGCAGCAATAAAAGGGAATTCTTATCAGCAGGCAGCCCAAACTTTTTTTTACCAACAAGAATAAGCCATCACAAGGTGATCCCAATAACCAAGGCAGGAATGCATTCCCTAGAACTTGTTTTTCCTGTGGCCAGGTGGGACACACTTTTCGTGACTGCCCTCAAAGAACACCCGGTTCTTATCTGCCTAATCCGGCCCGACCGGCTGTGTCTGCTCTGCAAAACCCTGTCCCCCGACCCATGAATACTAGGTCTCTTTGCCCTCGCTGTCAGAAAGGATATCATTGGGCAAGGGACTGTAGGTCACGATTCCATAGAAATGGAGTTTTTTTAGGCCCCAGCCAGCACTCGGGAAATGGGTTGAGGGGCCAGCCCCAGGCCCTGACAACGATTGGGGCAGCCTCACTGAACCCATTCATTCCCTTCGTTCCATCGCAGAGCTCATCAGAGCAACCCCAGGCAGTGCAGGACTGGACCTCAGTTCCACCACCTCAACAATATTAACTCCAGATAGCCCCACTATAAAAATTCTTACAGGAATTAAAGGGCCATTACCAACTGGCTTGGTAGGAATTTTACTAGGCAAAGGTTCCCTAGCTATGCAAGGTCTTACAATTATTCCTGGAGTAATTGACTCAGATTATACAGGAGAAATTCAAATAATGATTTCACCCCCGACTAAAACTTTCCAAATTCATCAGGGACAGAGAATAGCCCAACTTTTACTTTTGCCTTATCATACTGCAATTGGGCAAACAGCCACCCAAAATGAAAGACGGGACAAAGGATTTGGGTCTAGTGACATGGCTTTTGGGGTAACAGAAATTACTAAAAAGCATCCCATGAAATCTATTATTGTCAGTGGCAAGTCTATTGAAGGGCTATTAGACACAGGAGCTGACGTTTCCTGTATTTCTGGGAAAGACTGGCCCAATTCCTGGCCCATTCATACTACTGAAAATAACTTAGTGGGCATCAGGGGAGCTCCTGCAGTAGCTCAAAGTGCAAAAATTTTAGACTGGCAATTTGAGCATACCCGTGGAACATTCCAACAGTATGTGATTCCTTCGCTGCTCTTCTCGCTGTGGGGGAGGGATGTGCTGTATCAAATGGGCATGTTACTTTTTAGCTCTGATGATAAAGTAACTTCTCAAATGTTACAAATGGGCTATGACCCTTCAAAAGGGTTAGGTAAACAGCAGACAGGAATAATTGAGCCAATTTGCCCAGCTCCTCGAAAGTTCCGTACTGGATAAGGGTATCCAAATTTTTGATGGAGGCCATTGTTTTTGCTGCCGACCCCATTACGTGGAAATCTCAGGACCCTGTGTGGGTAGAACAATGGCCTCTGATTAAAGAAAAACTACTGGCAGCCAAAGCGTTAATTTCTGAACAACTAGAATTGGGACATATTGAGCCCTCCAATAGCCCCTGGAATACTCCTATTTTTGTTATTAAGAAAAAATCTGGCAAGTGGCAACATTTACAAAATTTAAGAGCTATTAATGCCACTATGGAAGATATGGGGGCCTTACAACCTGGGATTCCTTCCCCAGTAGCCATCCCAGAAGGATATAATATTATTGTAATTGATTTGCAAGACTGTTTTTTCACCATCCCCTTAAATGCTGAGGATAAAAAGTGATTTGCCTTTAGTTTACCAGAAGAAAATTTTAAACAGCCTCATTTAAGGTTTCAATGGAAAGTGTTGTCCCAGGGAATGAAAAATAGCCCTACTCTGTCAAAAATGTGTTAATGCTGCTTTAGAA
>NW_011479678.1:12958-15756 GCF_000754665.1 Bison bison bison | reverse complement strand
TAATAAATATTTTAAATGCCGATTCGGCCGGAACTACTGCAATGCCTGGAGCATTGGTGCCCGGAGCAGCTGAATGCAAAACCATTAGTTAAATGGAAGGACCTCCTTTCCGGACAATGGAAAGGTCCTGACCCATTGTTAACCAGCGGTCGAGGATATGCTTGCATTTTTCCACAGGACTCAGATTCTCCAATTTGGGTTCCAGACAGATTGATTCGCCATGTCTCAGCCCCTCGGATACCGGATTCCCCAGCAGCCGCGACCCGGAAAAAGGAAGGGACCTCCTCTGCCTTCACTGCCCCCGCCAGCATGGGAAATGCCGCTGGTGTCGGGACAACTGACATCGGAGATCCCGGATGAGCAAGGAACGGATCCACCCACCAAGTAGATGTCTCAACTTCATATACAGGATATTGCTCCCCCCGACCATTTGCCTCACAAAAGGGTGTCAGGCCGCCTGACTCAGGCGACCCGGAATGCCTCCATATCCACTTAGGGACAAATAAAAACACTCTGCCCCCAGGCACGGGGAATAGCTTCCTTACAGGGATCTCCAGCTTCTCCTGAGAAAATGTTTATTGCCATGCTTGCTTTGCTTTCCTGTCAGGTAAGCGCCTCTCCTATTCCAACCAAATATTGGGCGTATCTCCCAGATCCTCCAACTTTCCAAGTTGTTACTTGGGATAATGAGCCTATATGGGTCAACACAGACCAACATCAGCTCTTGGGAGGAGACTATACTTCTTACACTAGAGATAAATATCCTATTAACTTCAATTATACCTTCAGGGGATTAACAGGTGATTTCCCTGTTTGCTTTAACTTCCACAATGACCCTAGAAGCTTTATTACCCCCACCAAAGAAGGATGTGTTGGGGCCTCTAAAAAAATAATTATAACAGATTCCTGGTCTTTATGTCATCGATCAGCTTGGGTATTATTGGCTCGTATGCCTGGGATTCTTGACCCCTATGTAACCCTGCATTCCAAATCTCCACCAAAATATCCGAATTGTTATAAGGTTGCTCCTTCAGACAAAGTATAGAACACCATAGACAGTCGTACAGGGTATCTGACTTGGACATCTTGTACTTATGATTCAAGTATTGATTATAGGATACCAGGAGGTGGAGATTATACTATTCAGGACTGGATCAACCCGAATCCAGGTGAGGATCCATTGGCCAATGATACATTTGAGGGCAGATTTGAGAATTGGGATAGGATTCCTCTTCCTTGGCCAATACATGCCACTAGAAGGCATTGTAATCAATTTGTTCCTCCTATGCTGTCTTATACAACTAAGAAACAGACCTATTGGCAACCTGAAATTTGGAGAGCCCTTGCTGCTACTGTTCCTGTTTCCTTATACCGCCCAGATAGCAATTCTACTTATTCTGTTTTAGCTTGTTTACCCTCCCCTTATGTTTTTCTTTTTATTAATGACTCCAAGAGACTTAATGTACACATGAATTATTCAGGTGGACCTAATATAGTAACTTGTGAACAATGTATGCTTTCATCTTGTTTGACCCCTCAATATAATGTCTGCTCTTTTGTGGTGTTACAACGTCCACCCTAGCTCATGATACCTGTGACAGTGACTAGCCACTGGTATGACAATTACAGCCTCGCCGTGTTACAAAAACTACAAGATTTAATGCGACAATGGCAATTTGTGGGCTTACTTAATTTAGGAATATCAGCTTTGATAGCAGCAGTTACTTCTGTTACTGCAGCAGCAATATCATTGACTCAACAGGTGCATACTGCCCAATATGTTGATACTATGTTTAAAAATGTCTCTTTAACTCTAGCAACATAGGAAGTTATAGATAGAAAATTGGAGATGAGAGTAGATGCCTTGGGAGAAGCAATAATGCATATTGGGACTGAGTTCCAGGCTTTAAAAGTGAAAATGGCTCTGTCATGCCACGCTGATTACCGGTGGATATGCGTGACATCTTTAAAGGTAAACGAGACAGATTATGAATGGGAAAAAAATAAAAAATCATATCTCAGGTGTTTGGAATAGCTCTGACATTGGCCTGGACTTAGGGAAACTTCATAATCAAATACAGACCCTGGAACACTCTCGACTGGATTTTACCACCACTGGAGCAGCTAATGACTTTTTTCACACTTTCTCTAACTTCATTTCAGGAAAAAACATTCTGTCTAATATCCTTGGATACGTCGCTGCTGGTGCTTTAATTTTGCTTCTTATAATCATTATTCCTTGTATTGTCAGGATTCTTTGGCAGAAAATTCAGAGCTCGCGACTGAGTTGCATCTGGCTGTTTTAAGAAATAAAAAAGGGGGAGATGCGGGGAGTGAGCTCCACCCGTGGCAAAGGTCATTAGGAAGGAGGCTCGGCATATGCAAAGGCGAGATCGAGCCTCAGGAGTCCCCCTGGAAATTCTCGAACATCTACCCCCAAAACCAGAGTCTTCCTACTTTCTGCTTTGTGCTTTCACCTACACCTCTGACTTTACAGGGGCATGTCCCCCATTACCTCTCTCTGAAAAAAGAGTTAGCTTACAGCTCCAGTTAATAATTCCTGGGTGTGACAGTGTTTCAACCTACAAACTCCTTTGGAAATCCTCTAGCCTGCCTGAATAGGTTTTTCCGGCCACATGTGATTGTTCAGAGCCTCCCAACTGTGAGAGGGAGGAGATGTTCTAAACTGCCTAAACACAGATTCTTTTGCGTAGTTAAAAGATTGATTAGAAGTTGTATTGGTGAAGGGTTTTTCACTTATTGAGCCAATGTTTGTTGCTAAGTCTCCATACCCCCTG
>NW_011479678.1:8594-12490 GCF_000754665.1 Bison bison bison | reverse complement strand
TACTTTGGAAAATAAAGTGCGGGCCTTGTTCACCGAAACTTGGTCTCCCCATGTCGTTCTTTCTTTCACTTTCTAGCTGAATTTTTCCTCTGAGACAGGGAAGCTCGTCAAGCCTACTAATTTTGCCTGGGCTTCTAAGATCTGACTGGGGAGGCCTGAGAGTCTCCTCTCCTTCGGGAGAACGGGAGGACGGCTGCGGCCTCTGTAGGTGATGTAAATTCCTTGCTTTGGAATTTTATTCAGCCTCTTTTCTTCACTGAATTTTCCTACTGAGCTATCCTTATTTAAGCCACTTTTCTCCACTGAATTTCCGCCCTGAGCTATCCTCATTCTATTACTCTTTAAATCTCTAGTAAATACCTAATTGAAGCTATTGTATCCTGATCGTTGCCGACACTGTCCCCGATTCAAACTCCCTGGATCAGCCTGGGCTGGTCCTCGGCACACACTGGTGCCATAGCTCGAGAAAAACCAGAAGACTCCCTCGTCATCGCGAGATGAGGGCCTTCTTTTCCTTCATGACCTGGAGAGCAATCTCGAGTCCTCTCTCAAAAATCCACAGGAGGCTTGACTCCCTTTAGGCCACTCAGTGGGCTCCAAGAGATACCTGTCAGGACTCGAGAGGAGAGCAGAGTTCTTTGCTTCCACCCGAGACGAGACCTGACTCCCCGGGTGAGTCTGGAATGCAACCCTGAGATCCCTGTTGCACCAGGAGAGGAACATTAGTTTCTGGACACAAGCCTAGATGAGGTCTATTTGCCCTGCTGTGACTCGAGAGCAATCCCCAGCTCTCCCTCCCAACTCGAATGAAAGATCGGACTTCCGTGGGCCAACACAAGATGCATCTTGAATTCCCCGTTGTAAGTTGAGGATCCCGCCGCAACTCGAGAAAAACCACGTGGTTCCCCCGACATCATAAGATGAAGCCCTTTCCCGATACAGCGTCTCAAGAGAAGTCCCACGTTCCGTCTTGAGGGTTGAAACGGTAATTGGTACCCTAGATGCGACCCAAAAAGTTCCCCGACATACCGGTGTCCCTCAAGAGGAACACTGATGTTCCCGGCACCACTTCATCTGAGCCCCTTCTCCCCTTCTGATCTCGACAGGAGGGTCCATTACCCTGCTTTGTCTGGAAAGGATTCTCGACCTTCCCGTTGCACCGCAGGATGAGGCCAGTCTCACAAAGAAATTCGAGACGCAGCCTCGTGGGTGGTTCCACATTCCGAAAGACCCTGATTTTCCGGTCCATTCTTGATAAGGGCCTGATGCCCGGACACCTCTTCGAATGCAACCCTGTGGATGAAGTCACAACACGAAGGGGCACTGACACCCAGGTGCATTATCCGGAAAAACCTGCAGGTTCCAAATACAGCTGGACAAGTGGCCTGTGACCCTGGGAAGAACTCGAGAGGCAAGCGGAGTTCTATTCCTCAACACAAGACTCGGCCTGACTCGCCTGTCGAAACTTTGCAGGGACCCTGCGATCGGAGTCAGAAATGGAGAGGAACCCTGAGGTTCTTGCCTCAAATGGACATGAGGCCCTCTTCCATTGCACCAAACCCAGTGGAGTCCCGAGAGGCCCCTCCCAAATCCCCCATATCCCTGACTTCTCAGAGGCACACTGAGAAGCTCCCTGAGGTCATCGGCACAGGTGGAGGGAACCCAGGGTTTCATGTTGCAACCCGAGAAAGACCTCGAGAGTCCTTCTTCGAAGCGTCTTGAGGCCCAATTCCCCAACGACGACTCGAGAGCAATGCCGAGCCCACCCTCGCCACTCGAATGGAGACCTGACTTTCCTGGCACCACACGAGAGGCTCCCTGAGCTCCCCATCGTACCTCGTGAGAAAACCTGCACGGTGCCGCAGTTCCAGAAAAACCTTGAAACTCCCACATCATCATGAGATGAGGTCCTTCTTTTCCCACAGGGCCTAAGGAGCAATCCCGAGTACTCTCTCAAAACTTCACAGGAGGCTTGACTCCCTATAGGCCACGCAATGGGTTCCAAGAGACACCTGTCACGACTGGAGAGGAGAGCTGAGTTCTTTGCTTCCATCCGAGACTAGGCCTGACTCCCTGGGTGAGTCTGTAATGCAACCCCGGGATCCCTGTCGCCCTTGGAGAGGAACATTAGTTTCTGGACACAAGCCTAGATGAGGTCTATTTGCCCTGCAGTGACTCGAGAGCAATCCCCAGCTCTCCTTCGCAACTTGAATGGAAGATTGGACTTCCCTGGGCCCACACGAGAGGCACTCTGAGTTCCCAGTCGTAACTCGAGAATCCTGCCCCAACTTGAGAAAAACAAGGAGGTTCCCCCGTTATCGAAAGATGAAGCCATTTCCCGCTACAGCGTCTAAAGACAAGGCCCACGTTCTGTTTTGAAGGTTGAAACGGTACTTGACATCTTTGATGCGACCCAAAAAGTTCCCTGACATACCAGTCTCACGCAAGAGGAACACCGAGGTTCCCATCACGACTGCATCTGAGCCCCTTCTCCCTCCTGATATCGACAGCCGGGTCAACTCCCCTGCTTTGTGTGGAAGGGGATCCTGACCTTCCCATCGCACCTCAAGATGAGGCCGGTCTCACAAAGAAATTCGAGACGTAGCCTCATGGGTGCTGCCACATACAGAAGGACCCCGATTTTCTGGTCCGCTCTTGATAAGAACCCGGAGCCCGGACACCTCTTCGAATGCAACCCTGTGGATGAAGCCACAACACGAAGGGGCACTGACACCCCCATGCATCATCCGGAAAACCCCGCAAGTTCAAAATACAGCTCGACAAGTGGGCTGTCACCCCGTGAACAACACGAGAGGCAAGCGGAGTTCCATGCCTCAACCCAAGACAAGGCCTGACTCTACTGTCCCAACTCTGCAGGGACCCTGCGATCGGAGTGAGAAATGGAGAGGAACCCTGAGATTCCTGCCTCAACTCGAGATGAGGCCCTCTTCAATTGCACCAAACCCAGTGGAGTCCCGGGAGGCCCCTCCCAACTCCACAGTATCCCTGACTTCTCAGAGGCACCCTGAGAAGCTCCCTGAGGTCACCGGCACAAGTCGAGGGAACCCAGGGTTTCTTGCAGAAACCGGAGAAAGACCTTGAGAGTCCTTCTTCAACGGGACTTGAGGCCCGATTCCCCTACCATGAATTGAGAGCAATGACGTGCTCCCCCTCATCATTCGCATGGGGACCTAACTTCTCTGGCACCACACGAGAGGCTCCCTGAGCTCCCCGTCGTACCTCGTGAGAAACCCCACACTGGCGCCGCAGATCGACTAAAACCATGAGACTCCACCGTCATCATGAGATGAGGGCCTTCGTTTCCTGCATGGCTTAGAGAGCAATCCCGAGTCCTCTCTCCAAACTCCACAGGAGGCTTGACTCCCTTTAGGCCACTCGGTGGGCTCCAAGAGATACCCCTGGCGGCTGGAGAGGAGAGTGGAGTTCTTTGCTTCCACTCGAGAGGAGGCCTGTCTCCCCATCTGAGTCTGGAATGCAAACCTGAGATCCCTGACGCCCCTGGAGAGGAACATTAGCTTCTAGACACAAGCCTAGATGAGGTCTATTTGCCATGCAGTTACTCGAGAGCAATCCCCAGCTCTCCTTCGCAACTCGAATGGAAGATTGGACTTCCCTGGGCCAACACAAAAGGCTTCCTGAATTCCCCGTCGTAACTCAAGATTCCCGCCACAACTCGAGAAAAACCACGTCGTTCCCACGTCATTGCAAGAAGAAGCCCTTTCCCGCTACAACGTCTCAAGAGAAGTCCCACGTTCCGTTTTGAAAGTCAAAACGTTACTTGGCACCCTTGATGCTACCCAAAATTTCCCCGACATACCGGTCTCACTCGATAGGAAAACCGATGTTCCCGGCACCACTTCATCTGATCCCATTCT
>NW_011479678.1:6398-6504 GCF_000754665.1 Bison bison bison | reverse complement strand
GAGCGGAGTTCCATGCCTCAACCCAAAATGAGGCCTGAATCTCCTGTCCCAACTTGGCAGGGACCCTGCGATCGGAGTCAGAAATGGAGAGGAACCCTTAGGTTCC
>NW_011479678.1:4758-6176 GCF_000754665.1 Bison bison bison | reverse complement strand
TGGAATGCATCCCCGAGATCCCAGTCGCCACTGGACAGGAACATTGGCTTCTGGACACAAGCCTATATGAGGTCTATTTGCCCTGCAGTGACTCAAGAGCAATCCCCAGCTCTCCTTCTCAACTCGATTGGAAGATTGGACTTCCCTCGGCCAACACAAGAGGCATCCTGAATGCCCCAGCGTAATTTGAGAATCCCGGCGCAACTGGAGAAAAACCACGTTGTTCCACCTCTACGCAAGATGAAGCCCTTTCCTGCTACAGCGTCTCAAGAGAAGTCCCATGTTCCGTCTTGAAGGTTGAAACGGTACTTGGCACCCTTGATTCGACCCAAAAAGTTTCCCAACATACCGGTCTCACTCGAGAAGAACACCGAGGTTCCCAGCACCACTTCATCTAAGCCCCTTCTCCCCTCCTGATCTCGATAGGAGGGTCGATTCCCCTGCTTTGTCTGGAAGGGGTTCCTGACCTTCCCGTCGCACCTCAGGATGAGGCCGATCTCACAAAGAAATTCGAGACGTAGCCTCCTGGGTGGTGCCATATTCCGAAAGACCCTAATTTCCCGGTCCACTCATGTTAAGAACCCGATGCCGGGACATCTCTTCGAATGCAAACCTGTGGATGAAGTCACAACACCAAGGGGCAATGACACCCCCATGCATCATCCGGAGAAACACGCATGTTCCTAATACAGCTTGACAAGTGGTCTGTCTCCCTGTGAACATTCGAGAGGCAAGTGGAGTTCCATGCCTCAACCAAAGACGAGGCCTTACTCTTCTGTCCCAACTCTGCAGGGACCCTGCGATTGGAGTCAGAAATGGAGAGGAACCCTGAGGTTCCTGCCTCAACTCGAGATGAGGCCCTCTTCCATTGCACCAAACCCAGTGGAGTCCCGAAAGGCCCCTCCCAACTCCACAGTACCCCTGACTTCTCAGAGGCTCCCTTAGAAGCTCCCTGAGGTCCCTGGCACAAGACGAGGGAACCAAGGGTTTCCTGCAGAAACCCGAGAAAGACCTCAAGAGTCCTTCTTCAACTCGTCTTGAGGCCCGATTCCCCTACCATGACTCGAGAGCAAGGACGCGATCCCCCTCGCCACTCGCATGGAGACCTGACTACCTTAGTACCACACGAGTGGCGCCCTGAGTGGGGAGGAACCCCTTCCTGACAAAGTAGGGGAATCGACCCTCCTGTCGAGATCAGGAGGGGAGAAGGGGCTCAGAGGAAGTGGTGCCGGGAACCTCAGTGTTCCTCTCGAGTGAGACCGGTATGTCGGGGAACTCTTTGGGTCAAATCAAGGGTGCCAAGTACCGTTTCGACCTTCCAGAAGGAATGTGGGACTTCTTTGAGACGCTGTAGGGGGAAAAGGGCTTCATCTTGCGATGACTGGGGAACCACATGGTTTTTCTCGAGCTGCGGCGGG
>NW_011479678.1:0-1048 GCF_000754665.1 Bison bison bison | reverse complement strand
TAACTCGCCTGACAAGTTTACCCGGACTCCTACAGCTATGCATATGATTGTTTACAGTCTCCCAGCCTCGAGAGGCACGGGAAACTTAAGATACTCAAATAGCTTAGAGCCTCTGAGAGTTAGAAACTGTCAGAATAAAACTAGGAAAAGATTTCATTGATGAGCCAATGTTTGTTGCCAAGTTTTCACATCCCCTGAATTGTATCCTTGAATGCGTATTAATTAATATAGTTGGTATGTAGAAAAAATAAGTAGTGGCCTTCGTGTTAGTAACTTTAGACCATTAAGGTAATAACTTCTTTCCTTTGTTGTAAACCCATTACACATCCGCCCTATAAGAATGCAATTTTATCTTCGGAAGATGGCGCCAAACCTTAAAATAATTACTCTTAGAGAAAATAAGTCTTACGGTTGATAAGTCTTTGTCAAGAGTCATAAAATATTAATAGGCCTTCTGGCCAGAAGAGGATGTAAATCACCTAAACCATTTGTATACGATAAATTTGCAGGAAAGAAACCCTGGTTTTTGATAAGGATCAAAAACTGCTGACTTTGCATCCCCTATTATCCTCTATGTGTAACTTAGGGTATACAAGCCCCTGTTGAAAACAAAGCTACAGGCCTTGCTCACCAGAGCTTGGTATCCCCATGTCATTCTTTCTTTACACATTCTGGCTGAAGTCTCCATCTGGAGCGTGGATATCCTCTGTGACCATTTATTTGCCTGGGCTTCTAAGACCCACTCAAGAAGGTGTCGAAGGTGGGGCAACTTCCGCTATTCTAGAGGGCCCCTGCGGCATGCATGGTCAGAGCTAACCTGGTGTCATGGGTTATACTGATTTTCCGTGTAAACCAAGCTACTCAGCTTCTTTCCTCCACGGAATTTTCCTACTGGGCTATCCTCATTCTATTACTCTTTATATCTCTAATTAACATTTGAATAGGTCGCAGACGCTGTCTCCCCTTCAATTACCCTTGGTCAGCCAGGGCTGGATCTCGGCAGAAAACAAAGGCCCTCATCTCGCGATGACGGGGGAGTCTCGGGCTT
>NW_011479677.1:9669-10717 GCF_000754665.1 Bison bison bison | reverse complement strand
GTTCATCTCCAGGGGCCACAGGGATATCAGGGTTGCATTCTAGACTCACCCGGGGAGCAGGCCTCATCTCGAGTGGAAGCAAAGAATTCCGCTTGCTTCTCGAATCGCGACGGGTATTTCTTGGAGCCCACTGAGTGGCCTAAAGGGAGTCAAGCCTCCTGTGGAGTTTGGAGAGAGGACTCGGGATTGCTCTCTAGGCCATGCAGGAAACGAACGTTCTCATCTGGCGATGACAGGGGAGTCTCATGGTTTTTCTCGAACTGAGGCGACAGTGTGGGGTTTCTCACGAGGTACGACGGGGAGCTCAGGGAGCCTCTCGTGTGGCGCCAGGGAAGTCAGGTCTCCATGCGAGTGGCCAGGGGGAGCGCGTCATTGCTCTCAAGTCGCGGTTGTGGAATTGGGCCTGAAGACACGCTGAAGAAGGACTCTCGAGGTTTTTTTCGGGTTTCGGTAGGAAACCCTGGGTTCCCTCGACTTGTGCCAGTGACCTCAGGGAGCTTCTCAGGGTGCCTCTGAGAAATCAGGGATATTGTGGAGTTGGGAGGGGCCTCTCGGGACTCCACTGGGTTTGGTGCAATGGAAGAGGGCCTCATCTCGAGTTGAGGCAGGAACCTCAGGGTTCCTCTCCATTTCTGACTCTGATCGCAGGGTCCCTGCAGACTTGGGACAGGAGTGAGACCTCGTCTTGGGTTCAGGCATGGAACTCCGCTTGCCTCTCGAGGTGTTCACAGGGTGACAGGCCACTTGTTTATCTGGATTTGGAACCTGCGGGTTTTTCGGGAAGATGCACGGGGGTGTCAGTGCCCCTTCGTGTTGTGACTTCATCCACAGGGTTGCATTCGAAGAGGTGTCCGGGCATCGGGTTCTTATCAAGAGCAGACCAGGAAATTGGGGTCTTTCGGAATGTGACACCACCCACGAGGCTATGTCTCGAATTTCTTCGTGAGACCGGCCTCATCCTGAGGTGCGACGGGAAGGTCTGGAACCCCTTCCAGACAAAGAAGGGGAATCGACCCTCCTGTCGAGATCAGGAGGGGAGAAGGGGCTC
>NW_011479677.1:5208-5581 GCF_000754665.1 Bison bison bison | reverse complement strand
GGCTATGCAGACACTAATCACGTGACTCAGGAGGCACTAAACCCATGACTGAGCAAGCATTAATCCCGGAGATGAGCAGGCACTAATCACTTGGCTGAGCAGGCACTAATCCCGTGACTGAGCAGGCACTGATCGCCTGGCTGATCATGCACTGATCACGTGACTCAGCTTTCAGTGATCAAGTGGCTGCCAGGCACTGATCACGTGACTCAGCAGGCATTAAACCCGAGACTGAGCAGACACTAATCAGGCAGCTCATGAGGCAACAATCAAGGAGCTTAGCAGGCACTAATGACGTGACTAAGCAGGTACTAATCACGCAGCTCAGCAGGCAATAATCAGGGAGCCTGCTCAGCTCCTGGAACTGAGCAGG
>NW_011479677.1:4792-5108 GCF_000754665.1 Bison bison bison | reverse complement strand
CCTCGTGGTTTTTCTCGAGCTTCGGCGCCATTGTGGGTTTTCTCACGAGGTACAACGGGGAGCTCAGGGAGCCTCTAGTGTGGCTCCAGGGAAGTCAGGTCTGCATTCCCTTCAAGTGGCGAGGGGGAGCGCGGCATTGCTCTTGAATCATGGTAGGGTAATCGGACCTCAAGACACATTGAAGAAGGCCTCTTGAGGTCTTTCTTGGTTGCAGCAGGAAACCCTGTGTTCCCTCGACTTGTGCCGGTGACCTCAGGGAGCTTCTCAGGGTGCCTCTGAGAAGGCAGGGATACTGTGGAGTTGGGAGGGGCCTCTC
>NW_011479677.1:0-610 GCF_000754665.1 Bison bison bison | reverse complement strand
GGCTGAGAGGCACTGATCACGTGGCTCAGCATGCACTAATCACGCAGCTCAGCAGGCCATAATCATGGAGCTGAGGAAGCTGTAATGACATGGCTAAGCAGACACTAATCACATGACTCAGCAGGCACTAATGATGTGGCTGAGAAGGCACTGATCACGTAACTGAGCAGGCACTAAACCCTTGACTGAGAAGAAACTAATCACGGAGCTGAGCAGGCACTAATGACTTGGCTGGGCAGGCACTAATCACACAGATGAGCAGGTACTCTTCACCCAGCTGAGCAGGGACTAATCAAGCAGCTGAGCAGGCACTAATCCCATGACTCAGCAGGCACTGATCAGGTTGCTGAGCAGGCACTGATCACGTGACTGATCATGCACTGATCACCTGACTGAGCATGCACTGATCAAGTGACTGAGCAGGCACTGATCACGTGGGTGATCATGCACTGATCACATGACTGAGTATGCATGGATCACATAGCTGATCATGCACTGATTATGTGACTGAGCATGCATGGATGATGTGGTTGTGAGGCACTGATCACGTGACTCAGCAGGCACTGATCACGTGACTCAGCAGGCCTGATCACGTGGCTGAGCATGCACT
>NW_011479676.1:18227-18750 GCF_000754665.1 Bison bison bison | reverse complement strand
GAGTTTCCTTGCTGTGGGTGGGGTTGTACAGGTGGCTTGTCAAGGTTTCCTGGTTAGGGAAGCTTGTGTCGGTGTTCTGGTGGGTGGAGCTGAATTTCTTCTATCTAGAGTGCAATGAAGTGTCCAGTAATGAGTTATGAGATGTCAGTGGCTTTGGAGTGACTTTTGGCAGTCTGTATATTGAAGCTCAGGGCTGTGTTCCTGTGTTGCTGGAGAATTTGCGTGGTATGTCTTGTTCTGGAACTTGTTGGTCCTTGGGTGGTGCTTGGTTTCAGTGTAGGTATGGAGGCATTTGATGAGCACCTGTTGATTAATGTTCCCTGGAGTAGGAGTTCTATGGTGTTCTCAGGATTTGGACTTAAGCCTCTTGCTTCTGGTTTTCAGTCTTATTTTTACAGTAGCCTCAAGGCTTCTCCATCTATACAGCACCACTGATGAAACATCTAGGTTAAAAATGAAAAGTTTTTCCACAGTGAGGGACACCCAGAGAGGTTCACAGAGTTACATGGAGAAGAGAAGAGGG
>NW_011479676.1:10939-17220 GCF_000754665.1 Bison bison bison | reverse complement strand
TGCCCACACTGCTCAGGCTCTAGGTTGCTCCACTGGGAACCATCCGAGACCAGCCCTGGGCGGCATGGACCTCCCAGATCTAAGCCACTCAGGTTCAGGCACTTTGGGTAGTCCTCAGAGGCACAGACTCGGTTGGGCCTGTGTTTTGTGCCCTTCCCATGTCCAAGCAGCTCAGGTAATAAGGTGTTTGGAGAGTGCAGTCGCTGTGACTTATTGCCTCCCCCGTCCCTGCTGCTCGGTTTTCTGGGTGTACAACCGGTGCGCCTTCTCAGGCAGATGTTGACCTCCCAGAACCCTAAGAAGTCTTAGTTAGCAAAGAAGCCTGCTTTCAGTTTGGTAGATAATGCCTCTCTGGGGCTGCAATTGCCCCCTTCCAGCTCTGGCTGCCTGTCACTGGAGGGGGATGGTCTGCAGCCGGCTATCTCTTTTCAGTCCTTTGTTCTGTGAGCAGACCTGAGGGTGCCTTAGGTTAGGGCTTTTCATGTGGTAGCTATTCCACAGTCTGGTTTGCTAGCCCAAGCTAGTTCCCTCAGATTGCCCTCGGGGCATTCAGGCCCAGTCCTTACTCTAAGCAATGCAGCCCGCGCCTCCCTGCCCAGCCCCTGCTTGCTAGTGGCGGGTGCAGGCGTCTGCGCTGCTTCTCCTCTGGGGGAGTTACCATTGGGCACGTAATGTGTGGGTTTTAATTATTTATTTATTTTTCCTCCCAGTTATTTTGCCCTCTGAGGTTCCAAGGCTTGCCACAGACTTGGCAGTGAGAGTATGTTCTCTCTGTTTGGAAACTTCTCTCTTTTTAAGACTCCCTTCCCTGGATGGATCTCCATCCCTATCTCTTTGTCTCTCTTTTTGTCTTTTATATTTTTTCCTACTTTCTTTCAAAGACAATGGGCTGCTTTTCTGGGTGCCTGATGTCCTCTGCTGGCATTCAGAAGTTGTTTTGTGGAATTTACTTGGCGTTTAAATGTTCTTTTGATGAATTTGTTGGGGAGAAAGTGGTCTCCCCGTCCTATTCCTCTGCCATCTTAGGACTGCCTCCTGTTTGCAGATTTTTTAATAATGGCCATTCTGACTGGTTTGAGGTGATATCTCATTGTAGTTTTGATTTGGATTTCTCTAATAATTAGTTATGTTGAGCAGCTTTTCTGGTGTTTGTTACTCTAAGACCAGGAACAAGACAAGGATGTCCAGTATTATTCAACATAGTTTTGGAAGTCCTAGCCGTGGCTATCAGAAAAGAAAAAGAAATAAAATGAATCCAAATTGGAAAACAAGAGTAAAATTGTCACTGTTTGCAAATGACATGATACTGTATCTAGATAATCCTAAAGATGCCATCAGAAAACTACTAGAGGTAATCAGTGAATTTAACAACATCACATAATACAAAATTAATACACAGAAATCACTTGTGTTCATACACACTAATAGTGAAAGATCAAAAAGGAGAAATTAAGGAAAAAATCTCGTTGGCCAGTGCAACAGAAAGGATAAAATACCTAGGACTAAATCTACCTAAGGAGGCAAAAGACTTGTATGCAAAATAAATAAATAAATAAACTATAAGATACTGATGAAAGAAATGAAAGTTGTCACTAACGTATTGTGAGTTTAATTTGTTTGAGTATCTTTGAACTTTACGAACTTGAATGTACAAATCTCTCCTCTGATTTAGGGAATTATCAGCCATTATTTTTTAAATAAAGTTTTATTACCCAATCTCGCTCCCTTCTCCTTCTGGAACTCCAATAATCTGTAGATTGCTTCCCTTAATGATATTCCATAGGCTTTCTTTACTTTCTCATTCATTTTTTTTGACTGCATGATTTAAACTTATTTGTGTTAGATTTCATTGAGTCTTTCTTCTTCAAGGTCCAGTTTATTTTTGATGCTTCCTAATGAAATCTTCAGTATAGTCATGAATTTATTCAACCCCCAAATTTCTATTTAATTATTTTGTCTTTTCTCTTTGGTGAACTTCTCATTTTGTTCTGGTACTATTTTCCTAAATTCATGAAGTGGTTTTTTCTGTGTTCTCTTGCTCTCTGAGCATCTTTGTTGTTGTTGTTCAGTCACTAAGTCATGTCTTAATCTTTGTGACCCCATGGACTGAAGCACGCAGAAGGGACAGGCTTCCATGTCCCTAATCATCTTCTAGAGTTTGCTTAAAGTCATATTCGTTGTGTTGGTGAGTGCCGTCCTATCATCTCATTGCCTGTCGTTCCCTTCTCCTTCTGCCTTCAATCTCTCCCAGCATCACAATCTTTTCCAATGAGTTGGCTCTTAACATCAGGTGGCCAAAGTATTGGAGTTTCAGCATCAGTCCTTCCAATCAGCATTCAGAGTCGTTTTCCTTATGATTGACTGGTTTGGTCTCCTTGCTGTCCAAGGGACTCTTGAGAGTCTCCTCTAATACCACAGCCTAAAAGTATCAATTCTTTGGCGTTCAGCTTTCTTTATGGGCCAATACTAATATCAGTACATGACTACTGGAAAAACTATAGCTTTGACTACACAGACGTTTGTTGGAAAACTGAAGTCTCAGCTGTTTAGGTTTGTCATAACTTTTTCTCCAAGGAACAAGTACCTTTTAATTTCATGGCTGCAGTCACCATCCCCAGTAATTTTGGAGCCCAATAAAATGAATTTGTCACTGTTTCCACTTTTCCCCCATTTATTTGCCATGAAATGATGGGACTGGATGCCTTGATCTCAGTTTTTTGAATGTTGAATTTTAAGGTTGCTTATCCACACTCTTTCACCACCATCAAGAGGCTCTTTAGTTTCTCTTTGTTTTCTGACATTAAGGTGGTATTATCTGCATATCTGAGGTTGTTGGGATTTCTCCCAACAATCTTGATTTCAGCTTGTGATTCATCCAGCTTGGCATTTTGCAAGATGCAATATGCATATAAGTTAAATAAGCAGAGTGACAATATATAGCCTTGACATGCTCCTTTCCCAATTGTGAACCAGCCCATTGTTTCATGTCTGGTTCTAACTGTTGCTTCTCAACCAGCATACAGGTTTCTCAGGAGACAGTAAGGCGGTCTGGTATTCCCATCTCTTTAAGAATTTTCCACAGTTTGTTGTGATCTACACAGTCAAAGGCTTTAGTGTAGTCCATGAAGCAGAAGTTGATTTTTTTTAAAATTCCCTTGCATTTTCTATGATCCAAAGAATGCTGGCAATTTGATCTCTGGTTCCTCTGCCTTTTCTAAACCCAGGTTTGTACATCTGGATGTTCTTGGTTCAAGTGGTTCAAGTACTGTTGAAGTCCAACTTGAAGGATTTTGAGCATTACCTTGCTAGCATGTGAAATGAGCATAATTGTACAGTAATTTGAACATTTTTGGCATTGTCCTTCTTTGGGACTGGAATGAAAACTGACCTTTTCTAGTTCTGTGACCATTGCCGAGTTTTCCAAATTTTCTGGTATATTGGATGTAGCCCTCCTAACAGCATCATCTTTTATGATTTTAAATAGCTCAGGTGGAATTCATCATCTCCACTAGCTTTCTTTGTAGTAATGCTTCCTAAGATCCACTTGATTTCACACTCCAGGATGTCTATCTCTAGGTAAGTAACCACACCATTGTTATCCAGGTCAATAAGACCTTTCTGTATAGTTCTTCTGTATATTCTTGCCACCACTATTTAATCTCTTCTGCTTCTGTTAGGTCCTTGCCATTTCTGTCCTTTATTGTGCTCGTCTATTTATGAAATGTTCCCTTGGTATCTACAATTTTATTGAAGAGATCTGTAGTCTTTACCATTCTACTGTTTTTCTCTATTTCTTTGCATTGTTCACTTAAGAATGCTTTCTTATCTCTCCTTCCCATTCTCTGGAACTCTGTATTCATTTTGGCATATCTTTCCCTTTCTGCTTTGCCTTTTGTTTCTCTTCTTTTTTCACCTATTTGTAAGGCATCCTCAGATGACCACTTTGCCTTCTTGCATTTCTTCTTCTTCTGGATGGATTTGGTCAAACTTCTGCCTATAATTGTTCAGTCTGTCTACCAGATCTTTAGAACGTCTTTAGAATTGTTATTTTGAATGATTTTTCAACCAGTTCATGTATGTTCATTAATCTCCATTTCTTGGATATCTGTTACTGAAAGTTTACTGTTTTCTTTTGTTGGTGTCATGTCCCTGATTCTTTGATTTTTTTGCAGTCTCATGTAGATTTTTGTGTATTAGAAGAAGCCACTGGGTAAATATTTGTTGAAAGTACAGGGATAGGAGAGGAGGGCATCATCAGCAGTTCAGGATTCCAGAGCAAAGGACAGAAAAGGCGAGAGATGGAGAGTCAGGAAGAGGTCAGATTATGAAAGCATCATGTGTCACTTTAAGATGTCTAGATATTAATGTGATTTGACGAGTGGTTCATGGTCACATGTGCTTTGAGACAGGTGACTCTAAACACTATGGGAGGGATGAATTTGAAGGGCATACAAATAAATGGAGGGAGACAAATCTGAAGGTATTAATAATGAAATAAAAAAGGTGGTGCAGGCCTGAACTGGGGGAGTGTTTCCAGAACCATTTAGTATATAAAACTTTCTGGGTCGAGTATAGAATAAATCTTTATGAAATGAATACATGTACAAATCCTGGGACCCTGAAGGAGTAGACTCTGCTAGTTACTCTCAAAAGGTATCGACTGAGAAGAGAAATGATCTACATGAACTGTCTGAAGTTGCTTCTATTTATTTGGTATTTTTCCTATTTCACATCTTCCAGTGTTGAAGGGACTCATGTAGGTGTTTTATTTGAATTTGTGCTTCTTGGACCTACCAAGCTCATTGGGAAACAAGAGCAAAAACAAATCACTTGTAGAGATTTAAAAAAAAAAAAAAAACAGTTTGAGTTTATAGCTTGTAGTCACTATTCTAGGAGATAATTGAGAATCTTTTGTAAATGCAAAGGTAACTTCTACAGTTTAAGAAAGAAAACAAAACAAAACAAAATAAATAACTATAGGAGTGAAAAAAGAAACTGTATGATTTCTTATAGCCCTAATCATATGACTGATTAAAGGCATTAAATTAATTCATATTTATGGAAAACATATATTAAATGTGGTTACTCAATAGACTGGGCATCCAGTAGAATAAGAATTAATTTTCTATATGCTGCTTTTAAATGATACAGCACTCCTTAAAAACAACATCCCTTCTGAAATATTAATTAATTACAAATAATAAAACAAGTTGATATACTAGGTGGATACAACTGAGGAAGTACTATGTAGCAAATTTCCCATAACTCCCATCATCACTGGGAAAGCCTATTGTAAAATATATAGTCATAGAAAACACAAGAAATATTTCAGTATTTGGTTTCAGAGGTGCTTTTGCAGTCATACTGAATATAATTTATAGCTAGTACTTATGGATTCAGAGCTATATAAAAATATAGCTAGGAAGCCACATTTTGAGAAGGCAATCTCTAGATGTCTACATAGGTCTCCCAACACGACCCAAAATTCTAAATATAATCCTGCCACCCAATCTCAGGTATATGCTAAATACTAGCCTAAATGAACTTACTTTAGCCTAACTCTCTTTGTCATTTATTGCCTTACTATGGTCAGAGGAAGAATGTAAACACCTTACTAAGAAATAGTGTTTGGCTGTAGGTTGCATAAAAGGAGTTAGCACAAGGTTGATTTTGCCACAAAATCTGATTTTGGAAACATCAGTGTCCAGGTGGCCCAGGGCTGAGTGCTCTGGGCTTCATTACCTTGTTTGCTTTCTCTGTGTTCTGGCAGCTGAGATTTGTACAGGTCATGGAGTGTGCAATTCCAATATTCATCTTTTCTTTATCTATTAAGGCTATCTGTCCAAATTCTGTGGATGCTGACTTATTTTTGGTCATTGATTGTGAAATCAATGGACACTGATCATCAACTTGCAAATGCCTGGCTGTTTGATACATCTCATTATTGAGGCTCAAACTAGTAGAATCCCAACCTGAAAAAATCTGGAAACAAAGTCTCCATTCATTAGAATGTGAGTAAGAATACAACTCTGAGTATCTCCTACAGACTTTTTTTTAAACGTATTTATTGTAACTGGAGGCTAATTACTTTACAATATTATATTGGTTTTGCCATACATCAACATGAATCCACCATGGGTGTACACGTGTTCCCCATCCTGACCCCCGCTCCCACCTCCCTCCCCATACCATCCCTCTGGGTCATTCCAGTGCACCAGTGCCAAGCATCCTGTATCATGCATCAAACCTGGACTGGCAATTCGTTTCACAGATGATAATTT
>NW_011479676.1:10549-10839 GCF_000754665.1 Bison bison bison | reverse complement strand
AGGTAATACTCCATTGTGTATATGTACCACAGCTTTCTTATCCATTCATCTGCCGATGGACATCTAGGTTGCTTCCATGTCCTGGTTATTGTAAACAGTGCTGCAATGAACACTGGGGTACACATGTCTCTTTCAATTCTAGATTCCTTGGTGTGTATGCACAGCAGTGGGATTGCTGGGTCGTATGGCAGTTCTATTTCCAGTTTTTTAAGGAATCTCCACACTGATCTCCATAGTGGTTGTACTAGTTTGCATTCACGCCAACAGGGTAAGAGGGTTCCTTTTTCTTT
>NW_011479676.1:9275-9889 GCF_000754665.1 Bison bison bison | reverse complement strand
TCCATTGTATATTCTTGCCTCCTTTGTCAAAGATAAGGTGTCCATAGGTGCATGGATTTGTCTCTGGGCTTTCTATTTTGTTTCATTGATCTATATTTCTGTCTTTGTGCAAGTACCATACTCTCTTGATGACTGCAGCTTTGTAGTAGAGCCTGAAGTCAGGCAGGTTGATTCCACCAGTTCCATTCTTCTTTCTCAAGATTGCTTTGGCTATTAGAGGTTTTTTGTATTTCCATAGAAATTGTGAAATTATTTGTTCTAGCTCTGTGAAAAATACAGTTGGTTGCTTGATAGGGATTGCATTGAATCTATAAATTGCTTTGGGTAGTATACTCATTTTCACTATATTGATTCTTCTGATCCATGAACAAAGTATATTTCTCCATCTATTAATGTCCTCTTTGATTTCTTTCACCAGTATTTTATAGTTTTCTATACATATGTCTTTTGTTTCTTTAGGTAGATACATTCCTAAGTATTTTATTCTTTTAGTTGCAATGGTGAATGGAACTGTATCCTTAATTTCTCTTTCTATTTTCTCACTATTAGTCTATAGGAATGCAACAGATTTCTGTGTGTTGATTTTATATCCTGCAACTTTACTATATTCATTG
>NW_011479676.1:4368-6486 GCF_000754665.1 Bison bison bison | reverse complement strand
CATTGAAACATGTATATTACCATATGTGAAGCAGATCTCCAGTCCAGGTTCAATGCATGAGTCAGGGTGCTCAGGGCTGGTGCACTGGGATGACCCTGAGAGATGGGGAGGAATGTGGGAGGGGGGTTCAGGCTGGGGGACACATGTACACCCATGGCTGATTCATGCCAATGTATGACAAAAACCACTACAATATTGTAAAGTAATTAGCCTCCAATTAAAATAAGTACATAATTTTTTTTTTTTTAAAGAAGAAGCCTCCAACTCTTCCAAGCTTTATACATTGACTTCAGTAAGGAAATGTGTTTATCTGTGGATGGGGGTACACTGGAGCATGTTCTGAACCCAAATCTAGTGGTTCAGGGCATGCTGCAGTTTTGTATTCAGAAGACATTATACTTCATCAGCTCAGTTTGTGCTCCAAGACATTGGCAACTGTGTGGTTCTTGGAGAGATCTGCAAAGGTTCTGTTTAGCCTTCAAAGTCTATTGTGGTCCTCAGTGGTGACTTTAGGTCCAGTGGTTAGGGGCCAAGGCAGGTGGTGGTTTGGTTGGAACTGGCAACACATCTACACTTGGTTTCAGGGGCCAGCTACAGTTGCCTTTGTAGTGGCAGGTGTCATTTTCTGACACACACATAGTGACAAAAGCCAGAACCAGAATAAGGACTTGGGATCAACTATGGATGCACTAGTGGCTGTGGGGACCCTCGCTATCAATGTGTACTCCTGTGGCTGTAGGGTCTTGCCACTAGCATGTGTATGGCAGTGGCGGCCAATGGTGGGAGGTGGGTTGCAAGTGCACAGCTGGAGGGCTTATCCATGAACACATGCATAGTAGGAGTGGAAAACCACAGGCATCTTATATGTGTGCACCACAGAGTCTTGTGCTGTTTGCTTGTGTGGATACTGAGCACTGGCAGCTGGTGGTGGAGAGGAGGGAGGGGGCAAGGATTGCATCAGCTGGATACAGACTGAACGCAAAGACATAAGGGGTAAAAACTTAATTGATAAACTCTATGGGGAGTTGCTAATAAACATTCATGAGTCCAAGAACACAAGAGACAACTCTACACATGGACTTCACTAGATGGTCAACAGGGAAATCAGATTGATAATATTCATTGCAGTCAAAGATGGAGAAGCTCTATTAAGTCAGCAAAAAAATAATACCAGGAGCAGACTGTGGCTCAGATCATGAACTCCTTATTGCCAAATTCAGACTTAAATTGAAGATAGTAGGGAAAACCAATAGACCATTCAGGTATGACCTTAATCAAATCCCTTATGATTACACAGTGGAAATGATAAATAGATTCAAGGGATTAGATCTGATAGACAAAGTTCCTGGAGATCTATGGGTGGAGGTTTGTGACATTGTACATCACGCAGGGATCAAGACCATCCCCAAGAAAGAGAAATGCAAAAAGGCAAAATGGTTGTCTCAGGAGGCCTTACAAATGGCTGAGAAAATAACAGAAGCTAAAGGCAAAAGAGAAAAGGAAAGATATAGCCATCTGAATGCAGAGTTACAAAGTATAACAAGGACAGATAAGAAAGCCTTCCTAAGTAATGAATGCAAAGAAATAGAGGAAAATAATAGAATAGGAAAGACTAAAGATTTCTTCAAGAAAATTAGAGATACCAAGGGAATATGTCATGCAAAGATGGGCACAATAAAAGACAGAAACGATATGGTCTTAAGAGAAACAGAAGATATTAAGTTAAGGTGACAGAAATATACAGAAGAGTTATACCAAAAAAAAAAAAAGATTTTCATGACCCAGATAACCACGATGGTGTGATCATTCACCTAGAGACAAATATCCTGGAGTCTGAAGTCAAGTGGTCCTTGGGAACCATCACTACGAACAAAGCTAGTGGAGGTGATGGAATTCCAGTTGAGCTATTTCAAATCCTAAAAGATGATGCTGTGAAAGTGCTGCACTCAATATACCAGCAAATATGGAAAACTCAGCAATGGCCACAGGAATGGAAAATGTCAACTTTCATTCCAATCCCAAAGAAAGGCAATGCCAAAGAATGTTCAGACTATTGCACAATTGCACTCATCTCACATGCTAGCAAAGTAATGCTCAAAATTCTCCAAGCCAGGCTTC
>NW_011479676.1:505-1254 GCF_000754665.1 Bison bison bison | reverse complement strand
TGCAGCCTACCAGGCTCCTCCGTCCATGGGATTTTCTAGACAAAAGTACTGGAGTGGGGTGCCATTGCCTTCTCCGTTCCAAAGAGTAAGCGTCTTTTAATTCATTGGCTGCAGTCATAGTCTGCAGTGATTTTGGAGCCCAAGAAAATAAAATCCACAATTTCCATTTTTTCCCTCTATTTTTCATGAAGTGATGGGACTGGATGCTATAATCTTAATTTTTTGAATCTTGAGTTTTAAGCTAGCTTTTTCACTCTCCTCTTTCACCTTCATCTCGAGGCTCTTTAGTTCCTCTTGTTTTTCTGCCATTAGGGCGGTGTTATTGCACATTTGAGGTTATTGATATTTCTCCCACCAACCTTGATTTCAGCTTGAGCTTCATTCAGCCTAGCATTTTGCATGATGAACTCTGCCTATAAGTTACATAAGCAGGGTGACAATATACAGCTGTGACCTACTCTTTTTCCAATTGTGAACCAGTGCTTTGTCACAATTTGTATAGAAGCACAAAAGACACTGAATAGCCAAAGCAATCTTGAGAAAGAAGAATGGAATTGGAGGAATCAAGCTTCTTGATGTCAGACAATTCTACAAAGCTACAGTCATCAAGACAGTATAGTACAGGCATAAAAATAGAAATATACACCAATGGAATGAGATAGCCTGGAGATAAATTCACCCACCTATGGGTATCTTATCTTTGACAAAGGAGGCAAAATTTTGCAGTGAAGAAAATACAGTCTCTTCAG
>NW_011479676.1:0-405 GCF_000754665.1 Bison bison bison | reverse complement strand
GGCTAATATCTCTGATGAACATAGATGCAAAAATCCTCAATAAAATTCTAGCAAACAGAATCCAACAACATATTAAAAAGATCATATATCATGATCAAATGGGCTTTATCAATGTGATACACCATATTAACAAATAGAAAGATAAAACCATATGATTGTCTCAATAGATGCAGAAAAGCCTTTGACAAAATTCTATGTCCATTTATGATAAAAAAAAAAGTCTCCAGAAAGTAAGCATAGAAGGAACATACCTCAACATAATAAAATCTATATATGACAAACACACAGCAAATATAATCCTCAGTTGATTTCCTTTAGGATTGACTGATTTGATTTCCTTGCTGGCCAAGGGATTCTCAAGAGTCTTCTCCAGCACCACAGTTTGAAAGCATCAATTCTTCAGCA
>NW_011479675.1:9184-10100 GCF_000754665.1 Bison bison bison | reverse complement strand
GTACTGTGAAAAATGTCATTGGTAATCTGATAGGGGTCATATTGAATCTGCAGATTGCATTTGATAGTATAGTCATTTTCACAATGTTGATTCTTCCTACTCAGGAACATGGAATATCTCTACATCTGTCTATATCATCATTGACTTCTTTCATTAATGCCTTATGGTTTTCTGTATACGTTCTTTTGTCTCAAGTTTTTTCTAGATATTTTATTTTTGTTGCAGCGGTGAATGAGATTGATTCTCCGATTTCTCTTTCTGATTTTTCATTCTTAGTATATAGGAATGCAAGTGATTTCTGTTTATTGATTTTCTATCCTGCAACTTTGCTAAACTCACTGACTAGCTTTAGTAATTATCTATTAATATCTTTAGGGCTTTCTATGTACAGTATCGTGCCATGCACAAAAAGTGAGAGCTTTACTTCTTCTTTTCCAGTCTATCACTGATTTCTTTCTCTTCTCTGACTGCTATAGCTAGGACTTCCAAAAATGTGTTGAATAATAGTGGTGAAAGTTCCCATCCTTGTCTTGTTCCTGATCTTAGGGGGAATGCTTTCAATGTCTCACCATTGAGAATAAGGTTCGCTGTGAACTTTATCATATATGGCCTTTACTATATGGAGGCATGTTCCTTCTATGCCCATTTTTTTAAGAGTTTGAATCATAAATGGATGCTGAATTCTGTCAAAGTCTTTTGCTGCATCTATTGACATGATTATATGGTTTTTATGCATAAATTGTTTAATATGGTATATCACATTGATTGATTTGTGTACATTGAAGAATCATTGCATCAATGGAATAAACCAAACTTGATCATGGTGTATAAGCTTTTTGGTGTGTCATTGAATTCTGCTTGCTAAAATTTTGTTGAGGATTTTTGCATCTATATTCACCAGTGATATTGGCCTGTA
>NW_011479675.1:4169-5530 GCF_000754665.1 Bison bison bison | reverse complement strand
ATGTCATTAGCTTTTTCAACCTTTCCTGAGGATCGGGGTCTCCAGGAACAGTGTAAGTGATATTCTATTCCTAGAGCTTTAGACACCCCCTGAGTTACAGCAGCTTTAAAAGTGGAGCCATTGTCACTCTGAAGACTCCATGACAGCCCAAACCTGGGGATAATTTAATGGGTTAAAAATTTTATAACCTCCTTAGGCTGTTCACTATGACAGGGAAAACCTCAATCATCCAGTAGAAGTATCCACCCAACCTTGTAAGCAAGAATATCCGTTGACTTTTGGCATATGAGTAAAATCAATTTATCAGTCCTTTCCAGGATATTTTCACTTCGTTGTAATCCAGATTTTGCTAGCTTTTCGGTCTTTGGGTTATTTTTCTGACAAATATCACATCTTTTGATAATGTTCCTTAAAGTTTTCATTGTACTTTTACCTTCAAACAAATGAGAAACCATCTGGTAAGTACTCTCTATACCTAAGTGAAAACTCTGGTCCGAGGACTGTAACCATCCTTTATTAGTAATCTTTGCTCTTCTTTTCTCATATCTTTCTAATTCTTCTTCAGTATATTGTGGTTTTTCCTGTTCCACAGGACCTGTCCAGATCAAAGGCATCTGCAGTGAAGGGGCTTCCTAAAGTGCTGCTTTTCTGGCTTGAAATTCAGCCAGCTGATTACCTTCAGCTACTTTACTCCCATCCCTACTGTGCCCTTTATGATGCACAACAGCTATTTCTTTAGGACAATACATAGCAGTTAAAAGTCTCTGGATCTCTCTGAAATGCTTAATAGATTCTCCTGTTCTCATTTTAAACTGCCTTTCTTCCCATGTTGCCGAGTGAGCATATAAAGACAAATAAGCATATTAGAATCAGAGTGGATATTTACTCCGTGGCCTTTGCTTAACTCTAGAGCTCAGGTCAGAGCTACAAGTGCCACTAACTGAACACTGGTTCCTGGGGGACATATTTTGCTTCTAAAACCTATTCAGCAGTCACGTGATGTAACGTACTTTACAGTTCCCATCCCAAACAATAGAACTTCCATCTGTAAATATTTCCATTTCAGGATTGTCTAACAGGGTATCCATTAGATCTTCTCGATTTGCATAGTTTAAAGTTAGAAATTGGAACGAAGCGTGATTAAGTGTTTCACTTTCCTTCTCGGGAAGTAAAGGGGCAGGATTTAAATTTCCACAAACTTTAAGCTTAGTTATTGGTCCTTCTGCAACAATGACTGGTATTTAAGAAGCCAACTCTCTGCCATCCAAGTATTAACCTTAGAATTTAAGATTCTACTCATATCATGAAAAGTAAGTACAATAAGATTTCATCCATTAATTATCTTTAAGGCCTCAGATGTT
>NW_011479675.1:0-330 GCF_000754665.1 Bison bison bison | reverse complement strand
TCTGTATTTCCTGAGTAACATTTCACCTGAGTGATGCTCTTGGATCTATAGTTCCATCTAGCTTCTGAATTTTTGACTTCAAGGGAGGCTAGGCATATCCTGACTACCAATCCAAATTTGAGACATAAATAACAGTACACAGCTTAACAGTGTAGATCACAAGTCCCTTGAAAGTCGATAATCTGACAGATTAGGTCAGTAGTTCTAATTGCCAAGAGGTTATGACATGGTCAAAGAGACTGGAATATTTGACCAAGAAAGGAGAGTTCAGCACACATGCTTTGCCCATTTCTGGTCGGTCCCCGAAAGAGACACTGGATGCCTCTTGGC
>NW_011479674.1:17877-18700 GCF_000754665.1 Bison bison bison | reverse complement strand
AGGCTGGGGCCCTGCCGAGGTGAAAGCGCCCCCTGGAGGCCGACCGCTGCCCGAGTGGCCCCGAGGACGCTCGCTCTGGTCACCTTGTCCCTCTTGCCTCCCTGTACGTGGGCACATATGGCTCCTGGGCGGGAGGGTCAGCAAGTAAGGTCAGACAGCCCTCTGAGCCATAAAAAAGGGGACGGACTGGGAGCAGCAGACGCCCAGCACCAGGGGCCTGCGTCACTCCTGGGCTCTGTCTACAGGCAGGACCCACTGTGAAGGGTGCCCTTGGACGCTGCATCACTGAATGGCTTGAATAACGTTTTATCCAAAGCAAACCTCAGACACTTCCCAGCTTTGCTTTCTCACCTAGGTCGCCCTCTGGTGGCAGCATGTCTGCACTGCAGTGCGCCTGACTTGCAGATCAAAACGGATTTTCCAGACCAGGAAGGGAGAAGGAAATGGGAATCTACTCCAGTGTTCTTGCCTGGAGAACCCTGTGGACAGAGGAGCCTGGAGGGCTGCCTAGGGTCGCACAGAGTTGGACACGACTGAAGCGACGCAGCAGCAGCAGCAGCAGACCAGAAAGGGAGACCCTGGCGTGAACCTCCCGGGTTGCACGGGGCCCCCTCCCTCCCCAAACACCACCACTGGAGAAATGAGGCCACGGTGCCGGACACCAGCATGCTGCCACATGATAGAAGAATGATTTATTAGAACATATTCCATGACAAATCATATAAAATAACCATTTTTTGAGAGACATCCATAAGACCACCTGAGGACAAACGCACAGAGGTGCCTCCAAGAAGCCAGACAAATAAGTTACCAATCCCAAAGT
>NW_011479674.1:12555-14443 GCF_000754665.1 Bison bison bison | reverse complement strand
CTGGGGGCAGGAGCTGGCGGGGTGGGGGGGGCGGGACGCGGTCCCCTAGGCAGGGGCGGGAGACCCCACCAAGAGGCGGCCGCTGGGTGAGGGGCAGGGCACAGAGCCTCCAGCACCAGCAGCAGCAGAGGGACAGGACCAAGCTGGGAGCCTCGGGGAGAGGTGGGCAGAGATACCCCCAGGCCCCGGCCACGTGCCCCTCTCCTGTGGCCACTACGACCACAAGGGCCCTGCTCCACAGGACACAGAGGTGGGGTCACCAACAAGGGTCAGGGGAAGGCTGGCCCAGAGAGGCCAGGGACCTCCCCACAGGGCAGCAGGGCCAAGTCACAGGCCCTGGCGCCGGCCGAGACCCCTCGTCCCCTCTGCCCTAAGGAGGGAAAGGCCGGGGGCCTGTGAAGACCCCGGGCTAGAGCCACACCTCCATCCCCTGCCCTGGGCACCGTGCCTGGCGGTGCTCAAGCCCCCGGCTAGGCTCAGGGCGGGGGGCCACTGTCCACCATCGTTCTCGTCTCTCCCAGCGGAGGGGCTCTGACTTCTGGCCCCCACAGCCCCCCAACATCAAGCTCACCCCAGAGGCCAGGTCCACCCACCAAGGCCAGGGCAACCCCAGCAGACCTCCAGACCCGTCCATTCTCAGTGGCTGGCACAGCACTGACCGCCGCCCAGTCAAAGGCCACTCTGTCTCTCTGGCACCTCTGCACTATCCTCTCAGCGCCTGACTGGGAGGCACCCTCCACTGAACGATTGCACGAAGGGACTCGTCTTCAGTAAAAAGTTTGTAAAGACCTTCCTTGTGCCCGAGGTTCCTCCCCACACCCTTACGGGCAGATCTGCAGTCATCCACCCACCCACCCCCACCAAACTGTCAACTCTCCATCAACTCACCAGTCCATCCAGCCACCTACCACCCACCTTCTATCCAACCACCCACCACCAACCATCATCCATCCATCCCTCCATCCATCCACCCAACTCTCCACCCTCCATCAATTCATTTATTCCCCATCTGTCATCCATTCGTCCATCTAACCATTCATCATCTAATGACCTACCCAGCGATTTATAATCCATCCATCCATCCTTCCAAACATCCATCACCCATCTACCCATCATCCACCCACCTGATTCCCAGCTGCCCACCCACTTGCATGGCATTTCTGAACTGCCAGCCCGTCCCCAGGAGAGGCGCCCCTCACCTGGCAATCTCCGCAATCTCGGCCGTCTGCACAATGAAACCGTAGGGATTGGGCTCTTCACCCTCGTCATCCGTGTCCCGGAGGCCAGGGGCCCTCGGTCGCGCCCGGCCGGAGCTGCCAGCCCGTGGGGTCTGCGTGGCTGTTGAGGCATGGGAGCGTGTGTGTTTAGGGGAGCTGTGGTGGGAGCCATACTCCTCCTCAGAAGTAGATGTGCAATCGGAGCCCTGTTGCCGGCGACGCGTGTCTCGGGTGAGTGAGTTGGTTCCAGAAGCAAGAACAGAACAGAGCAGCATTCAGCACCCGCGGCTGCCCCCAGGCTTCCAGGCGAGGGCCCGGAGCGGCAGGGTGAGCCGAGCTGCAGCTGGCGCCCCCGCACCCAGAAGCCCTTCGGCTGAAGCGCCAGCAGACCCCCCGCCGGCTCAGAGGCACGTGCCTGGACGGGCAGCTGGGTGTGTCCAAGGGCCCTCGCGAAGCAGCCCAGGGTGGCGGCTGGTCAGCAGTGGGCACAGGCCGTATTCTGTCTGGGGGGTGGGTCTGTGCCCACCGGATGGGAACCAGTGCCCTTGGCGGCAGAGAAGTGGTGCCCACAGACACCCTGCTGCTGCTGCTGTGTCACCTCAGTCGTGTCCGACTCTGTGCGACCCCATAGACGGCAGCCCACCAGGCTCCCCTGTCCCTGGGATTTTCCA
>NW_011479674.1:8360-10198 GCF_000754665.1 Bison bison bison | reverse complement strand
TGGGGGGCGGCTGCCGGGCCCCCGGGGGCCCGCTGGCCGGCTCCTTGGTGAAGCTTTCCTGCCGGACAAACGCCAAGGCCTCCTTGGTGGGTGCTGGGGCAGGGCCCTCGAGCTCTGGGGGCTTCCCTGTGGTCTGCAGCTGGATGACCATCCTCCCGCTGGTGCTGACGTACTTGCTGTCATGGGCGGGGGCGCTGGGCTGGGCCGGCCCCGGGCCCTCCACCTGCCCGGGAGCCACAGGGGCCTTCCTAGGGAGGGCCGCGTCTGCGCTTGGGTCACTGATGAAGAAAGAGGTGGGGGCTGGCTCCCCAGGGCCCCTCGGTGAGCGCCGGCCCCTCGTCCACGCCGGCCCTTCCTGGGGGCTCCTGCGTCTTTCCTCCTGGGGGCCCCCGCCCAGCTCGGGGCCCCGCCCACCGTCTGAGCCGCTGGCATCACTGAGGCTGTCAGGCTCCAGGTCCTCCTGGCCCAAGAGGAGGCCGGCCTGTTCGCTGCCCACCTCTGGGGGCCCAGGACCACTCCTCCTGGCCACCTCGGGGCCGGCGGGGCTGTCCGCCCTGTCACTGGGCAGCTGCGGGAGCAGCCGCCGTGGCCGCATCGGCGGGATCCCCTCCAGCTCCGCGGCTCTGCGCCCAGGGCCGTCCTCTGCGGAGACAAGGGGGCCAGCTGGAGCGGATGCTGCCCCAGGCCCCCCAAGCACACAGGGAGCTAGCCCTCCTCCGGCGGCAACGCGTGCCCACCCATCCAGTCAGCGGCCTGAGGCCACCCTCTTGCCACAGCAACGCTGGAGCCACTTACCTGACAGGCCTGGGTCTGAGTAGCTGTCGGCCAGGCTGGCCCAGCGGGATACCCACTTCTGACCTCCGGGGGAGCCTGGTACCGGGAGGCCCTAGGAGGGGAGGGCAGATGGGCGTGAGGCGGGGAGAAGCTGGAGCAACACGGGGCAGTCCAGAGGCGGTGGAGGGGAAGCATCCCAGCCCGACACCCGGCCCCCACACCTTCCCCGTGCCTGCCCGGTTCCCCCAGAGAAGCAGCTGGGAGGTCCCTTGTGGTCCCGCCTGGCTCGCAGGGCCCTGACCCGACCACCCACATTTCAACCTGGTCCAGTGGCCCAGAGGTCAGCAGGTAGGCTCTGCTGTGTCCCTTAGACTCAGCCAAGCCCTGCTCCGAGGACACGTGCACCCAGGCCCCAACTTGACTCAGGGTCCCAGGCCTCGACCTCTCAGCCCTGGTGGGCACTGGAGCCTGGAGCCCGCAGCTTGGGCAGGACCAGGATCAGGGACCCAGTGCCCAGGACCTCAGCGAGGTGCTGCCCTCTCCCTGCCCAGATCCTCCCTGGGCAGCATCTGGGCTCAGCCCCACACCTGCAGCTCCACCTGGGGGGTCACACCCGCGGGCCGGGAGGCAAACTCCTGCAGCAGGGCCATTCGCTGGGCCATCCCGTCTCCAGGCTCCTCTCTGTCCCCTCTGATGACTGGGCGGAAGGCGGCCGAGGATGCTCTGGAGAGTTCAGGGGACTCGAGGACCCCAAAGCCCTGCCGGGAGGGACAGGCAGCCGCGGTCAGAGCCTGTGCCCAGGCCGGGCCCCCCAGCCCTGCTCCCCGAACGGCACCTGGTCAATCATCTTGCGGGCCTCCTCCACCTCCTGGTCCTGCGCATCCGTCTCGATGGTGTAGGTCCCTGCGTCGCTGAGGCTGTCGTCTTCCTCCTGCTTGCGGGCCTTCGTCACCTGGGGGTCGGCAGGCGGGGGCGGCGGAGGGGAGGAGGCTGCGGGGCTGGCCCCACGGGGCGTCAGGGGCGCGGGCAGCGTGGGGGGCACTTTCTCGGGGCCTGGCCGGGCT
>NW_011479674.1:3386-5746 GCF_000754665.1 Bison bison bison | reverse complement strand
GCCCCGCCCCCAGGACAGCTCCGCCCCCCAGGATAGCCCCGCTTCGCCCGGCCCCACAGAGAACGTCTCCCTCACCACCCCCCAACGGGCAGACACCTAAGACCTGCCCTGGACCACATGGGTGGTCCAGGCCATGGTCCGGGCCACACAGCTCGACGATGGGGGTCCTTAAGCTTCCAGGATGGAGTGGGCAGCAGCCATCAGACGGGAACCACCACCCACAGACCCCTCGAGAGATGGGTGGGGTCAGTCCCCAAGAGCCGTGGGAGGTGGAGAGCAGTGCCTGCTGGTGCCCATGCGTGTGGGTGTGGGTGTGCGTGTATACACACGTGCCTGGATCGTGCCTGGTCCCCACACCTCCAGCTGAGCTCCATGGTGGTTGGAGCCGGGCTCACTGGGGCCCCTGCCCCTCACTGGTCATGGGCCTCTGGGCAGGCCACCCACTCTCCCTGCACTGCCCACAGTTCCTTTGGAAAATAGGAGTGAGCCTCCCCCCACTCCTGTCGGGGCTCCTGGGTTGGGGTGTGCACAGGGTCCCCTGAGTCCGCTCCTTGACGCCCGCACAGCTGACCAAGAGGAAAGTGGGGGCTCCACCTGCTGTGACCCCCATACCCCAGCCCCAGCTGACGGAAGTGTGCCTGAGGGCACCCCCACCCAGGACCTTCCCCAAGGCTGCCCTCTGCCAGCCTCTGGCTACCCATCCCTGCCTGCCCCCACCCAGGAGGAGGGTCCTCCTGGTGCTCGAGATGCCAGGAGGGTGGATCCTCTTTCGGACCCCCCCTCCAGCTGGGCCCAGAAACCTCCTCTCAGGCTCCCGCCACGCCCTCCTCTGTGGCTGCGTCACGGCGGGGGGTGGGGGGGGGTGGCTATCTCCCCGCTGGCCAGACCAGGCCATCCGGCGGAGCAGGCCAGACTGGGCTGACTCACAGCACCACGGCCCGGCAGCCAAGACGCCTCAGGGAAGAGCAGCGGGAAGGGGGTGCCGGGGGCGGGGCCGGGCCGCGCAGCACTGACCCTTAGCGCCTCCTCCGGGACGCGGTGCTGCACACGCTCCAGCACGTACATGTTGGGATGTGGCAGCGCGTTAAGGAGCACGGGCAGCAGCAAGGGCGGGCCAGGCCCGCGGACGGCACCCTCCACTGCCAGCGCGGTGGATGAGGAGGGCACACGGCCATGAGGGTGGACACCGGCAGGCTCGCTCCCGCACACCCATCCTGTCCCGGGCACGTGTCCACACTGCAGGGGCTGCCTGCGGGCCGTGATGGCCCCGGTCATCGCACCCACGTGCCTGAGGGCTGCAGGGACACCCCCTCCTCCCCACGCACAGCCCAGGAGCCCAGGGGGCCCCGGAGGGCAGGCCACACGCGTCTCGCTCCGGCTCCCATCCCAGACCACCCTCAGCCCCGGCCTCCCAAGGCTCCACAGGTGGTGAGGGCTCAGTGGGGGCACCGAGGATGGGGGGGCAGGGGACGGGCTGCACTCCTGCCACGCGTATGGGTCGCCCCACCCCCCACGTTCTGAGCACAGAAGTCACTCCTGGGGTCCCCCAGCAACACCAGACCCTGGGTCCCAGGAAAGCTCATTCCTCAGGCCTGTGTGGGCACACACCTGTGGGCTGTCAAGTGGACAGAGGTGCCCATGGCCAGGCCGGAGCCCCACCCCAGGTTCATCCTGCTGCCTCTAACCCCCTGGGGCCCTGGCTGGGACCAAGGGGCTCCCACCTGCTTCCAGGATAACAGGGCGATGGTGGCCGTGGGGACAGTGGGGGGAGGGGAGGAGGGTGAGTGACAGGGCACCCGTTGCCGTGGGGATGGAGGGGGCGGGGAGGAGGGTAAGCACCCGGAAGGATATCGTAGCCAAACCGGATGACATCATTGAGCTTCAGCGTGACGTATCTCTGGTCTGGGACGCGCACGTCATTCACGAACGTCTGCGGGGAGGCAAAGGGGTGCTGAGCCAGGGCACGTGGGGCCGTGAACCACCCAGCCCTCCTGTGCTGCTTGGGGCCGGGCACTGACCTCCAGCACAGGCACACCAGCGTCACGCCCCAAAGGGACCACAGGACAGATGGCTGGAAGGGAGGCCAAGGCGTGGGGTCCACCCAGCACCCAGGGACCCTGACACAGCCCTCGAGCACAGAGCCGTGACACCCTTGTGAAACGGACACACAGGGCCCCTGCCAGCCCCAGCACCTGAGGCCCTTGGGAGGCAGTCCCCAGACCTGCAGGGGGGCCCTGGGCAAGGCTGGCCAGGTTTTGCTGCCCCCTTCCGGCAGGGATGGTTCATCTGACTGGGGGGCCGAGGGAGAAGGGGTCTCAGGGGACAGACTCCAGCAGAGACCAAGACCCCAGGCTGGGGGC
>NW_011479674.1:0-389 GCF_000754665.1 Bison bison bison | reverse complement strand
GGGAGTCCAGTAGGGGACCTGGCACCCGCAGCTAGACGGCTCCTGGCCACCCTGGCCGCAGCCTGTGCCCAGACACAGGCACCAGGTCCCCTACTGGACTCCCCACTGGGCCCCGAGGCAGCCCCTGCCACAGCTTGGCCTGGTGGGGTGGTGGGTGGGGCCGGGGCGGGCACACGGGGGGCCCCGCCCCCTCCTCCAGGTGGCTTAGACAAGAACCAGCAGCTTCCCGGCGTGCGCTCAGGCTCGCCTGCCCTCTCCCAGGCACGTCACTGCCCCTGCGGGAGGCCCCACGGGTCAGGCACTCTTATGCCCTCTGGCTGGCCGGGCGTCAGGCCTCCCAGCACCGTGGGCCTGGGGAGAGGCTGCTGGAGGCTGCACACTGGGGCGTG
>NW_011479673.1:11230-12545 GCF_000754665.1 Bison bison bison | reverse complement strand
GAATAGAGAATCAATGTTTTTTCCAGAGAAGGGGTGAAAAATGCCAAGTTAATCAAGAACCAACAGCAACTTAATTTAGTGTGGCTTCCATTAGAGTATAAAACAATCAAATTGCCCACATTTAAATTCAAGTGCAGAGAACAGAACATTTTTTCATAAGAACAAATTGTATTAAATACTTTAGTTCTTTATGAAGATTGGACTAGTCCAAGATGTGATAGGAAAAATATGTAAAGAAGAGCAGAGATGTCGAAGAGACTGTTTTTGACAAGCTCTCAGTGGGCTATGCTCTATTTTCAGTTCTAAATTGTTTAGTTGCCTGAACCTGGACAAACTCTAGAGTCAGATACTACAGAATGCAAAATTTTCAACTCTGAGAGCATCATATTATAGATGAGCACACGAAGTTTCATTTCATAGTAAGTGACTTGCCAATCATCAAATATTGGAGAACTAGGACTGTCCCCTGCTTCATTCTTTTAACTTCCAGATGCCTGCTTCCTACTCTGTGAAATAAAGAAATAGGAAGCAAGTTGACATCTCAGAAGAGGCACTTCACTTGGAGATGACAGCCTGGATTTGAGCTTCCTTCTTCACTACCCACCCATTGATCTCAGGCAAGTTCATAGCTCTTGTTCAGTTTTCACAACTTCTAAAACTAAAATTAAAATTCCTGTCCAAGCTATATCACAGAGGTGTCGAAAAAAACTGAAATGATAACGTATAGGTAAGTACTTTGAAAACAGTGAAGCACTTCAGAGGAGCAAAGGAAATACAATAATATTGATGATGATTAAATCCTCTTGCTCTCAAATTCTAGTTGGAAGGGAGAGCTTGCATTTGGAAAAAGTGAGTTCTTTGGTAGAATGGGGGCCAAATTATAGAGATTCATAAATGACAAGATGTGAGTTTAGATGGCTTTTTAAAAACAGTACAACTGGTAGAATTGCCAAATAAAATATAGGACGTCTGGTCAAATTTGAATTTCAGATAAACAACAGATAATTTGTTAGTGTAAATATGCCCCAAATATTGCACAAGACACATTTAAACTAATAAATTATCTATTGTTTTTATGTGAAATTTAAATTTTATTTTATTTTTTACTCTAATGATTGTGGGGGTGGGCTTCCTTGGTAGCTCAGCTGGTAAAGAATATGCCTGCAATGTTCAATTCCTGGGTCAGGAAGTTCCCCTGGAGAAGGGATAGGCTACCCACTCCAGTATCCTTGGGCTTCCTTGGTGGCTCAGACAGTAAAGAATCTGCCTGCAATGAGGGAGACCTGGGTTTGATTCTTGGCTGGGAAGATTCCCC
>NW_011479673.1:4920-8269 GCF_000754665.1 Bison bison bison | reverse complement strand
CTTCCTACTTTTGCATTCCAGTCCCCTATAATGAAAAGGATATCTTTTTTGGGTGTTAGTTCTAAAAGATCTTGTAGGTCTTCATAAAACCTTCAACTTCAGCTTCTTCAGCATTACTGGTTGGGGCATAGACTTGGATTACTGTGATATTGAATGGTTTGCCTTGGAAACGAACAGAAATGACTCTAGACTCTTATTATCTCAGAAACAGGGAAGCCCAAGGACACTGGAGTCGGTAGCCTACTCCTTCTCCAGGGGAACTTCCCGACCCAGGAATCGAACTGGGGTCTTCAGCATTGCAGGTGGATTTTTTACCAGCTGAGCTACCAGGGAAGCCCCCCTCAATCAATAGAGTTGCTTGATTTAGAAGAATCAAGTTGCACCAAGAAGAATATGTATAATAAACCTTACTAAATAACCCTTACCTTCCATTAGTTTCCCCCATATATACATTTCCATAATTTACTACCCCTAAGAGCTCAACACCTCCCTCCAATTTTTTGATCATGTCACTTTTTCCAAAATATATTTCCTTTTGTTAAAATGGTATATAAGCTTCCAGGACTGAGTGTCTCTTTGACGTTTTACTTCCTTTTCTGTGAGACTTCCATACTATGTAAAAATATTAGCATCAAATAAAACTTATCTGTCTTTTTTCCCTTTGATTTGTATTTTGTCAATTTAGTTTGCAGGTCCCAGACCCTAAACTAAGAGGGTATTTTTCTTCTACCCCTACAAAGGTCTTAAGTCCCTTACACATCTGCAATGTATACCTCCTTGGGATGAGCAGTTTCCAAAAGCTTCAGAGAAAGCTGGAAATAGTCAGGGTTCAAGAAGTTTAGGGTACCTGTGGAGGGATGTGTCAGCAGTCATCTGATCCTACACTAACTGTCTAGAACAGCTGCAGCTGAAATAAGAAGAGAATGGAGGGGATGTGATGTGGGACACCTAAAATATCTACAGAGTACAAATAGGCCGCTAATGCAGAAATGATGAAGTTATCCATTTGTTCCCTGGGTTGGGAAGATCCCCTGGAGGAGGAAATGGCAACCCACTCCAGTATTCTTGCTTGGAAAATCCCATGGGCAGAGGAGCCTGACAAACTGCAGCCCATGGGGTCACAAAGGGTTGGACATGACTGAGCATGCACAAGTGACAAATAATGCCCCACTACACATATTCTCTGGACAAATATCATTTATAAGCAGGTTTCACCCCTACTTCTTTGGAGGAGTTTCCCTCAAAGCTTCTAAGAGGCTGTCTCCCAGACTATAGTACTCAGGCCCCTAAGTAAAACTTAAACTTACAACTCTAATATTATGCAGTTTCCTTTATGTCAATAATGGTAAGCATATTGTAAACCCTGGGAATTCAAAGACTGATAAAGTTTCTGCTTTCAGAGAACTTCCAGTATATTAGAAAAAGAAAGTAAAATATAAATATAGCAATTAGAATGTAATTTGCTAGGTATTATCACAGAGGTAATACAGTATTACCAAAATAAAAGCAAGTGACCAGAAAAAGAGAGCAAAAAGCAAAAGTGATTTTAAAGGCTAATCAGTCAAATTAGGTAAATTATCTCTCCCCTGTGTCCCACATCCAGCATCCAAATATGACTCTAAGATTTTGAATGAAGGTAACTCAGAAATGATAGAATTTATAGACCCAGGAAGCTGGGAAGATGAGCATGTTTTATGATGAAAAAATGAGTTATCTCCAGATTGCATGAAGTTAGAAGTGGTTAGGATCTGTAAAGATAGCTAGAAGATCTGTGAAGATAAAGGGCTGGTGTTTGGTCTAAAGATCAGGGCTGGAACTCATCTGAAAATCTGGAAGGCTTGAAAGAGAATGAGTCAGCAGGAGGGCATATTCAGTAAGTAAAATATTGATGAAAGAATGAAGTTGGTGCCAAGAATGATGCCTCAGAGAATATTGTGACTAGAGATCAAGGGGAAAAAGATGACATAGTAGGAATAAACCTACCTAAGGAGGCAAAAGACCTGTACTCAAAAACTGGGAGATACTGATGAAAGAAAGTGAAGATGACACAAACAGATAAAGAGATATACTGTGTTCTTGGGTTGGAAAACCAATTTTCTTGAAATAACTATCCTATCCAAGGTAATCTACAGATTCAATGCAATCCTTATCACATTACCAATGGCATTTTTCCACAGAACTAGAACGAAAAAATTAATTTGTATGGAAACATCCAGAATTTCCAAAACAATTTTGAGAAAGAAAAATGGGTGTGGAGCAATCATGCTCCCTGACTTTAGACTATACTACAAATCTACAGTAGTCAAAACAGTATAGCACTGGCACCAAAACAAACATATATATCAGTGGAACAGAAATCCTAGAAATAAACATACACACTTACGGTCAATTAATCTATGACAAAGGAGGCAAGACTATATATACAATGAGGAAAAGACAGCCTCTTCAATAAGTGGTGCTAGGAAAACTGGACAACTACATATAAAAGAATGGAGTTAAAGCATTCTCTAATATCATATATAAAAATAAAGTGCATTAAAGACTAATATGTAAGACCAGATACTATAAAACTCCTAGAGGAAAACATAAGCAGAGCAGTCTTTGACATAAATTGCAGCAACATCTTTTTGGATTCATCTCCTAGAGTAATGGAAACAAAAGTAAAAATAAATGGGACCTAATCAAACTTACAAGATTTTGCACAGCATATGAAACCATATACAAAATGAAATAGGAGAAAATACTTGCAAAGGATGAAACTGGTGAGGAATTAATCTCCAAAACATATAAACAGCTCATACAGCTCAATATCAAGAAAACAAACAACCCAATCAAAAAGTGGGCAGATCTATAAAGCCATTTCTCCAAAGAAAACATACAGGTGGCCAGCAGGAACATAAAAAATGCTCAACATTGCTAATTATTAGATAAATGCAAATCAAAACTACAATAAGGTACCACCACACACTGGTCAGAATGACCATCATTAAAACATCTACAGATAAGAAATGTTGGAGAGGGTGTAGAGAAAAAGGAACCCTCCTACACTGTTGGTGAGAACGTAAATTGGTGCACCCACTATGGAAAACAGTATGAGGTTCCTTGAATAACTAAAAATAGAGCTAACACATATCTAGTAATCCCACTCCTGGGTGTATATCTAGAAAAGATGAAAACTCTAATTCAAAAAGATACATGTACCCCAATTTTCACTGTAGCACTATTTACAATAGCAAAGACACAGAAGCAACCTAAACATCCATCAACAGATGAATGGATAAAGAAGAGGTGGTATATATGTATGTGTGTGTGTGTGTGTGTGTGTGTGTGTATGAATATTACTCAGCCA
>NW_011479673.1:0-1707 GCF_000754665.1 Bison bison bison | reverse complement strand
TTGGACATGACTGAGCGACTGAACTGAACTGATCTTAAATGGTTGTAGCTGTTAGTTCATCATGTAGCAAAATTAATTCTAAAGAAAGCTTTGATTTTAAATGGTTAATTATTCCTAAAGTTCTATTATTTTAATAATAGATTTCAATCATCCTATTCAGAAGATAAGTGTCTACTTATTTAAATCTTATTTATGTCCACATTCATGTTATTTTCTGAATTAGGTGAAAATAATAAACTATGTTGGGGCCAAAAAATGATCAAAATTGGATGAACATATTAATGTATTTTAATAGCTTGACTGGGAGTTTATGAAAAACCTCATCCCTAGCCAAAGTATATCACTTGAAATAAATTCCAACTTATCTCCTGCTCAGAAAAGAATACTCCACTGAAATATTTTCTAGCTACTCAAAGCCAAAAAGGGATATTCATCTATTGATGTAAAACAAATTTTTGCACTAGGCAGAGGCTGCAACAGATAATTGATAAGAGCTTTTTCAACTCCATGATGCTGTGATATACTGAATTTTTGAAAATGACTTTAAGAGAGAGAGGGAGTGATGAATTTCTGGTGCATATCCCCTCCTAGAAATAACAATTTGAAAACATCCACATAGGAAAATATCTTCACAAGAGCTAAGGTGGGTAAAGCTAGAAATAAGAAAAGATGCACCAAAGAAGAAAGGAGAGATATATTCACACTACCCCATCACCCCTCCTCCAAGCCCAGGCAGTCTAGCATGGAGAGAGATACCCTCTTCATGAGAGAAGGAAAATCAAGTGAATGCCCAATTTTACCACAGATGCCAGCACCAGCCCACCCCAGCAACAGGCCAGTGCCCATGATGCTAGGTGGATCCTTGTGAATTTCCAGGAACTTAGGTCTTTGGCCCACCCAGATACCTGCTGGCTCCAGCATACCCAGGTAGCTCCTGTGATACCAGACTCCTAGAGGGCTTCCACAAACCCAGGCTCCCAGTACACCCTAGCACCACCCATCTCTTATGGTACCAGGTTCCCAAAAAGTTCCTATGAACCTAGGTCTGGGCACATCCCAAGGCCAGCTGGGAGAAGGCAATGGCACCCCACTCCAGTACTCTTGCCTGAAAAATCCCATGGATGGAGGAGCTTGGTAGGTTGCAGTCCATGGGGTCGCTAAGAGTCGGACACGACTAAGCAACTTCACTTTCACTTTTCACTTTCATGCATTGGAGAAGGAAATGGCAACCCACTCCAGTGTTCTTGCCTGGAGAATCCCAGGGATGGGAGAGTCTGGTGGGCTGCCGTCTATGGGGTTGCACTGAGTCGGACACGACTGAAGCAACTTAGCAGCAGCAGCAGCATTGTTAATTTATAGAACATTCATACTACTGGACTCTAAGGGATCCTATCTTATCTAGCCTATCTTATGGATCACCAGTAATCCTCATACCAAATTTGCTGCTGCTCCGTCATGGGATTTTCCAGGCAAGAGTACTGGAGTGGGGTGCCATTGCCTTCTCCGATACCAAATTTGGGTACCTCTAAATCAATCCACTCTTTGATGCATTATCAGAACACATTCTAAGGCTGAATATAACTTGGTCATGAATCCAACTATGGTATATTTAGTAAAGATGCATGGAGAAGGCAATGGCACCCCACTCCAGTACTCTTGCCTGGAAAATCCCATGGGTGGAGGAGCCTGGAAGGCTGCAGTCCATGG
>NW_011479672.1:24653-25748 GCF_000754665.1 Bison bison bison | reverse complement strand
TACACAAATGGTTCCTGCCCTCACAATGATTACATCTAGATGCAGAGACAAGAAGCAGACCAGTGAGAAGTTGTTTCTGTCTCCTGGCATTTCTTGACAAGCAAGTTTTGTATTTGCCGTCATAACCCCAGGTCCCAGAAATCAAGGAAAACATGCTTTCTCTTCAGAAAGCAAAGTGGAGGTGTGGGCATAGGAAGCATACATTAGAGAGCCATCTCTATAATCCTACATGGTAACAAGGGAAAAACACACTAATCCTTAGTTTCCCAGAGCAGCCTGGGTGCTGCAACTTCTGACAGGTTGCAGAGCTTGAGGTACCAAGGCATTAACTAACTGACATGGTCATAAACCCTAAGTATTTCTACTTCGAACCTGAGTATAAGAAGAGAAAGGAGGCGAGGGTGAGGCAAAGAAAAGAGGAGGCAAAGCAAGGTATAAGGTGGCATCATCTGTACTATATAACCAGTATGCCTTCACTAGGGGCCAGGCTGGGTGACCTTTCTCTTGTGGGGGCTGTTCTTCCAGGGGCCGTCAGCCTTGCTCTCCCAAAGGAGACAGCACTGGACTCTTGGCTTAGCTCTCTTTGAATATGCAAGTCAGCAAAACACATGAGAAGCCATATTTCATCTCTCAAAGGACCCAAAGTATATTGAAATGCCACTCAGAACACTGGGACATACATTATGCCAAGCATCTCTGAGCACAGACCTAATAAGCAGGCTGAGGTTGGGCAGGGGATGGTTTCCAGTCATCCCTTACTCCTGGCTGCCCCCTCCAGTCCACTCTTTGCACCTGATACAGAGTCACTGCAGCGGTTTTCCTTTTAGAAAACTTTATTCTGAATTGAAAAAAAAAGCACAGCATATATTTCCTTTATGAAAATTCACGTAGATTTTTTTCCACAGGTAGATAATTTTTAAAAAAATATAGCATAGCTGTATAAGGGGAATTTTTTTTTTTTAGTTTTTTAATCTTACCAAGAATGTAAGAAAGGAAAGATGGCTACATTGAAATACGTTTTGCTTCTGGCAAAAAGGCACCGTTCTGAAGAAATGAGAAAAATAGCACCAGGGCCGATTAAACATCCCTCCCCTC
>NW_011479672.1:20660-21660 GCF_000754665.1 Bison bison bison | reverse complement strand
GGAAGGTCTTCTAGGAAAAAGAACTGTACGAGCTGCCACAGGCTGCACTGGGGGTGGGAGCTGTGGGGCGAAAGGGCTCACCCCTTCTTTGTGGTTGTCCTCTCTCTGCGTTGGGCACCTGGGCCACCCACGTTAGGCTTCCATCACTCTGTTTCTCTTAACGCTACACTCACTTGCCACTTTAGAACTCAAGGGAAAACAGGGTTAAATGGTGGAAATCAGTTAACGTAGCCGGTAGAAGCAGACTCCTCTCTGCTCTGGTTCTGGGAGTTGGGGAAGAGGCCGTCAGGCAAGCAGCAGAGATGTGCAGCCATCCTGCCCCATCCAGAGAGATGCCACAGGCCATAGCTGTTGCTGTCTCAACAATCAGCACAACAAATCCAAACTTCATCCAGACGGGGAAGGAAATACTCTTCCTACACACAAGCGCATCAGCAAAATATACTCCAATGGACAGAAGTATCACCAAATCACTCATTGTAATACACCAACAAAGCAAATCTACTTTTCCTGGGAATAACATTTGGGGGAACATGTACCTACAGCTTTTTTATCCTTGTCCTTTCTACATGGGGATTCCTTAGGGTTATATACTCATTACCAAAAAATATCCTGTCCCCAAGCCCTGTGAAAACAATGAAAACCGAGTGAGCCTATATATTCATTATTCACACAATGTTTTATCAGACAAGAAAATTAACTGCTAATTTAAAAGTTGGTTTCTACTAATTAGAGTCTAAAACCTCAAAATCATGCAAGCTACAGTATTTTCTATATGGGATGAACTAGACCATCACCTGCATGTTGAACTTGTCTGAAATATTTTAGTTAAAAGCCAATGGGTCAAGTAAGATGTCAGAACTGTTTTGTTTTTTTTTAATGGAGTATTCTCCCATCTAAGGAAACCATCTCTCTTTCAGATATTTTATTTCTGTATCAGTAAACTAAAAATCTCTTTTCAGCTTTACTCTTTGTAAAAGCCTTTTTGGACTTAAAGAAA
>NW_011479672.1:10665-15560 GCF_000754665.1 Bison bison bison | reverse complement strand
GCTGGTTTCCCTCAGAGTGAGTGAGCAAGAGAATGAGAGTGCATGTTCAATAGAGAAGTTAAAATCTTTTGTAACTTAAACTCAGAAGTGATACCCCAATTGCTTTTGTTACTTAGTCCAGCAAAGGAAGAGGCTATTGCACAAGAGAGATGCAGGGATCACTGGGTGCCATCTTAGAAATGGCCTATCAGAGAGGGGCACTTCCCTGGACAAATGGTGAGAATACAGGAAAATATAAATAAATATATTATTTGCCAAATTGTTGGGGTATGTATTACAAAGAACTGACTCAGTATGGAGTGCCTAAGGAATGAGGGTAAACCTAAGGTCTTACAGAAATCTGAGAAAAAGCAAAGAGAGCAAGTTAAAAGGCAGATTTTTAAAATGACATCAAACTCATTATGCAAGGGAAAATATACAAAAAAATTCTGTACCAGATAGATTTTTTGGCTGCTCTGGATTTAATGTTTATGTAAAATGATATGGTTTGGGATTTCCAACTCATCAGATACAATCTAAATATTAAAGCAATTTAGCTACTCAAAGAACCAACCACGAAGTCTGAAATACCAGTGTTTTCAGGGCATCAGGATTAGCAGCCTCTACCTCTTAAATTCTATGAATTGATATGCTGTACTTTCTCTGGGATAAGTTCTTCCATTAAGCTAATATGATTTTGTCTCTTGGAAACCTGAAGCCGTGGTTGTATTCCATTCCAGGATATGACAATGATACTCTTTAATAGGATTCTCTACCAGTTTCATCAGAATTGACCACATATCTCAAAACCTTAACTAATTGTCATCAAGTTGGCCACTGTCCCTCTCTGTAAACTCTTTTCCCTCTGAAAGACTCCAAGGTTGTCCTGGAGAACTAATGGCATTGTCCCTGCTTACTTACCAATTTTAATACTGGCATCCCTTCTCTACCACAAACTAACATCAAGGCTCTAAGGAAACTGAGTGTCTTAAGGAAAGAACACTTTCTTAGAGAAAAGCTAAAGGCTCTTGTGAGATTAGGTAGCCTAAGTGAAGTCACTGATAAATATAAAATACAAGCTGAATGAAATGGAAATTCTCCCTAGATAATTTAGCAAGAATTTGGGAAGGGTGACCTAAAAATTACAGAAGGCGGCATTCTCTTGAAAGAGAGAGCCCCTTTAGGCTTCCTGCTCACAAAGGTGGTCAAGCTGACCATTCTGGTTGACTTCCAAATGGGGGGAGGTTCATTACTAGAAGCAGTCCAAAAACGTTGGTATTTTATGTTTTATACCTTTCAATATTATAGGGCAAGGGTTAGCCAACTATGGCCACTTGTGGCCATGGACAGTTTAAAAGCAAATGGGCGTGTTTCACTAAACTGTGTTTTACTAAAACTTTATCGACAGAAACAAGTGGCCATAGTTGGCTAACTTTTGCCCTATAATGTTAAAAGGTATAACAACAACCCTGCTTGTAAGTTAAACAGAAGAGACAGGATACCCATGAGAAAACTGAACCAAGAAGCTTTTTGCAAGGCCACACCTCTGCTCATGCTCTTTTCTCTAAACTCTGTGGAGGGACACAACACAAAGAGTACCTCACTCTCTCCTACTCCCCAGTCTGCATGACTGAGATTGAAAAATGCACAAGTTCTTGGGGGTAGGGAGCACGGATTCCCTGGCTGTTCAGTGGTTAAGACTGCATTTCCAATGCAGTGGACGTGGGTTAAACTCCTGATTGGGGAGTAAGATCCCACATATAGTGCTGCATGGCCAAAAGATATAAAAAAGCACAAGTTCTCCCCAGCACTCTTATAGAAGATATCCCATGTTTGGACTAAGCAACTGAAAGTCTTTTAGAATTTTAGCCCATGTTGATGCAGGATGCTAGGATGAAGATGTTCATCTTCCTCCCCTCCACCCCCCAGTACAATGCTGATGCTAGGGCATGTAAGGCCAAATGATTCGCTTTATAGATGCTTCAATCTGCTCTAATAAAGATCCAAATTCTTTTTTTAATTATTTATTTTAGTTGGAGGATAGTTACTTTACAATATTGTGATGGTTTTTGCCATACATCAACACGAATCAGCCATGGGCTTCCCTGGTGGCTCAATGGTAAAGAATTCACCTACAAGTGCAGGAGACCTGGGTTTGATCCCTGGGTTGGGAAGATCCCCTGGAGGAGGGCATGGCAACCCACTCCAGTATTCTTGTCTGGAGGATCCCCATGGACAGAGGAACCTACAGTACATAGACTGTACTATGGGGTTGTAGAGTCGGACACGAATGACTGACTAAGCACACAAAAAATCCAAATTCTTATTTCAGTCGTGTTCTGTGGTTCTTCTGGGATGAAGGTCAAATGAGTAGAGAAGAAAAGATGGAATGAACACACAGAGAATGTTCTATTGCACATTTCTAAATGCTTCTCAAATAAACACATAACCTTTGTGGTAAAACTTGGGAAAATCCTTTTATATGCTCCTTAAAAGAAGAGGCTTTGGGACTTTCCTGGTGGTCTAATGGCTAAGACTCTGTGCTCCCAATGCAGGGGGCCCAGGTTTGAACCCTGGTCAGAGAACTAGATCCCACATGCCGCAACTAAGACCAGGCACAAATATATATATATATATAAATAAATAAAAGAGAGGCCTCTATCAAGGCATTCTTTTGAGAGAATCTGTTAATAGCTAGAGACACTCATCATCTCCATTTCTCTATGTTTAATATGTACATTTTTAGCTGCCAACAAAGAATCCCTACACGGCTCTGCAGTTTTACTAACATAATCCTCAATGTATACTTTTTAATGCATAGTCCAAAGCTAATTACAAAATGTGTCTTATTGATTTGCAAATTGTTGCTATCCATTTAATGCTGTGTCACATTTACAACTTGATGATTAAAAGGAAGAGCGGCATGCCTCTTTCATAGTACGGTTCTTGATTAAGGCACTCAATTCTCCAAAGCCTCTGACCTTGTTAAGCAGCCTCTAGGCCCTCATTTCCTTCACTTCACAGATAGAAGCAGGAAGTTCCAGGGAGGCTGCTAGTGGAGGACGTGAGGGAATGACAATACCTAAACCACAATTCCCCACAAAAGGCAAATGGTGCCAAAAAAGTGGAAAGCATTAGTCACTCAGTCGTGTCCAACTCTTTGCGACCCCATGGACTGCAGTCTACCAGGCTCCTCTGTCCATGGAATCTCCAGGCAAGAATACTGGAGGGGATAAATGGTGCTGAGGGAGGTGTAACTGCTATCATGGATACATCCCATTATGGAGGGCAGCCTCCTTCCCATGTTAAGACAGGATAACTCACACCAAAGACCATGCACTCGTTTCATTTAGATGGCACTAGCGGATGGGCTGGTGGTGAATACAGACTACATCACCATCAGGGCCTTTTCTTGAATACTTTAGCCAACATTAAATGTTAAACTAGAAACTGAAGAAAATATAGATCTGAAACATACTTGAATACAAGCCCAGAAAACCATGGTTTCTGGAAAGAACTCTAAACTAACATAAAGCTGAGAACTCAGAGACTATTGACTGGTGGATAATTTGTCTATCTTCATCTCTACAACGGAATGATCATATCTTGTACTGGCGAATGACTCAAGTTTGGGCTTCTCTACTCGTTTATTCAACAAATATTGAGTACCCACTGGTTTCAAGTATAATTTTGGATGGGATATCAGTGAAGGAAGGAATAAAAAACTAAATCATTCAAGAAATATTCATTGAGTACTTACTATGTGCCAGATAACTGTTCTGGGGATACAGAAATGAACAAAGCAGACAAATTTGTCTGCCTTAGTCAACATGGAAGACAGTACGGAAATTCCTCAAAATGATCCAGCTATCTCACTTCTATTTACCCAAAGAATATGAAAAGTATACAAAAAGATATATGCACCCCTATGTACATTATAGCATTATTTACAAGAGCCAAGAAGGACATGGAAACAACGCAAGTGTCCATCAACGGCTGAATGGATAAAGGAGATATGGTGTATATATACAATGGAATATTACTCGGCCATACAAGGGCAAAATCTTGCCATTTGCAACAACAACATGGATGGATCTTGAGGGTATTATGCTAAGTGAAGTAAGTCAGATGGAGAAAGAGAAATACCATATGATTTTACTCTTATGTGGAATACAAAAAAACACACAAAATAAGTAAATGAACAAACCCAACCTAACCCACCAAACACATGATACAGAGACCAGAGTAGTGGTTAATAGAGGGGAAATCGGGGCAGGGTGGGGGAGATGAGGGTGAAATTGGTAAAGGTGGTCAACTGTATGGTGAGGGATAGAAACTGAATTTTTGGTTGTGAGCACACTGTAATACATACAGAAGTAGAAATATATGTTGTATACACGAAACTTAATGTTATAAGCCAATGTTACCTCAAAAAAATTTTTAATGCCTGCCTTTATATAATAGATATGGTTAACATAGAAAAATCCATTAGAAATAGTATAAAGATAAATAAACATACTTTCTTTAGAAGGCAGTTCAGAAACCTGAGTTACTTTTATTATTATTATAATACATCTAATAGATCACAACTCAATTATTTTGAGCACCGATTATAGGCTATTTATGTAATTTTAGAAGTCTAAATAAATTCTGTGGAAATGCAGCAGGCTTGAAGTATAGTGTTACTGCCACCCTCAAAATAGCCCATCCACTGGCCCTGAATTTAAAAATATGGCTCACTCCAAAATACATCAAATACAACACATACAGCTGCCATCTGTCCTGTAGTCATAGTAGGAGTCCTTTTCATTCACGAGCAAACCCAGTGGAAGCGGGGAGGGACTCGAGATGGAGAGAGGATAAATTCCATTTGTGCTATTAAGAAAAACGTAGAACAGTGAACCCAGTGGTTGAAA
>NW_011479672.1:8332-10565 GCF_000754665.1 Bison bison bison | reverse complement strand
CCCCCCCCTTTTTTTTTTGCTTCCACACTGTACAAACTCTAGCACCCCGAACAACTCACTCTCCTGCTATTTCCAGCACTCTAAAGAAACTTTTCAACATTTCTGTTTGACACATTTTTTCAACAGGGAGGTGAAGACAATAAGTAAACAGGCAGTGGAGGGCTATTTAGAGAGGTGGTCAGTCACAGTAATAATAAAGGGAAAAAAACCCACCAGAACAGAACATCTATCCTATGTGCGGCAGCCACAGACGGCACATGACCTCTGACGAACAGTTTTCAGAGTAATTTTAATGCTACTCTGGATTTAACTTGACTAACTGGTAGCAATTGAGCACATCTTTTTTTTTTCTTTTCTTTTTTTTTTTGTGGCAGCAGTTATCTAAAATGCTACAATAACAGCATCAAAAGTAGAATGGTGGAAGATTGGTTTTCCATTGTGCTGCTGAACTGGCATAATGCCCACTTTAAAAGCAATTCGCTGCTCATCACTGAAATCTGGCAGACACGACACTAAATGCCTTGAGGGAAAAAAACGGGACTTGAGAAGGGGGAACCCACTCCAACCACCACACGAAGGGGGAAAAAAAAAGCACCACAGATGATGAATCTGGGGAAGAAGAGAAAATTGCCAAATAAAAAGTTGAGCATGGCATGCAGACTCCCAACAGGCTGTACTTAATTTGTTGGAAGAAGATTTTGTCTACAGGTCTGCATTAGTAATAGCAGAAGAAAACAAAAGCAAAATATATATTTATGTCTGTCTATTGTTCTGATGAAGCAAAAACCTAGTGAGTTCCGTCAATCATTTGTCAAACATGTCTTCCCCGTTTTATTTACCACAAAATATAATGAGTAAATATGTGATAATAAAACTCTTCTTTTTACATGGACATATACAATTTTTCCTCCTGCTAAATACAGGTAATGATTTAGGAAGCTTTCAAAATGTCTTTTTACTGTCAATAAAACTAATTCTATTCCCATTTTCATGTGAGAAAAAAAGGCTTTACAAATGAAAATTCAAATTAAAATTCTGATTATAGTGTAGTGTGACAACACCTGTATTTATAATTTTACTGTCAGCTAGCTTGTAGTGTTTAACAATAGCTAGAAGTAGAAAAGTAATTGGAATTTGTCTGTAACATGCCAGATGACGGCATCGGGAGCTTTGCTACACTACAGTAAAATTTGGTTTGATGGCAAAATAACCTCACTGAGATTTCCACACATAAAAGGGTATCAGGGCTGAAGGGGGGAAGGTCTCCCAGGTATGGGACCCTCTCTGAATCTGAAGAATCTGTGAGTTTGCAACTGATGAGTAAAGACAGCTATGACCCTGACATGTGTTCCCGGACCCCTGTCTCCCCTGCAGCCTCGCAAACAGTGTCAATGCAATTTAGTTTCTAGAGTTCCTCCAGAAAAACAAAGACCAGATAAACAAACAACAACAACGAAACCCTGCTGTTTCTCAAACAGACGGATAACTTCATTTAGCTATGAATTTGGCAGTAAGTGCGTGGGATGGGGGATCCACCAGGTGATGGGAAGCATACACGGGGACTGAAAATATCAAGATGGAGCAAAGCCCTCTGAGACAAGGAACAGAATGCTTTCCATTTCTCAACAGCTGCATAGCCAGGAGCACTAGAGATGTTTATTGTATTCATTCACCACAGATAAATAATATAGGTACCCACACAGATGCCTGAGATTTGCTATTTATCAAAAGATTAACAGAAAACTTAAACATCCCTCTTATACTTTTACTGCAGCAATATGGAGAAAAAAATTATTTAAAGCAGTGTTCTGCTGTCAACTTGAATCTTTCAAAACTCATAAACACACACTAATCTCCATACACAACTTGCCTTACTCTAGTCTACAAGTGAAAAGCCCATCTTTTTCATTATCCTAAAGATGAAAAAAAAAGAAGCCACATACAAAAGAAAAACAGAATGACAGTGATGTTTTAGTTTACACTAGATATGGCAACACACACAAACTGTCAAAACTATGGAATGAAAAAAGCTGTTATCAAGCAACTGTCAAGAGAGTCCTCTGAGATTTGGAAATCTTGTGTTTATTGTAACTACTGCACATTACACAAAGAAAGAAACAGCCCTCTCCTTGCTCTTGCTGCTAAATATCATGCAAGAGAACACAGGCTTCTCCCTTAGTATTTAATTTTTCCCCCATGTGTAATTCTGTGCTTGACAGAGTGGCTCCCCCCC
>NW_011479672.1:4406-5852 GCF_000754665.1 Bison bison bison | reverse complement strand
TATCTCTAATTTTCTTGAAGAGATCTCTAGTCTTTCCCATTCTGTTGTTTTCCTCTATTTCTTTGCATTGATCACTGAGGAAGGCTTTCTTATCTCTTTGTAACAAAATATGTTACTGAAGAAAAAAAATGTTAGCAACACACAGGCTGACAAACAGAACAAGAGCCATAACTCTGGACCACAGCAATTCCATTGAATTTACTTCTGCAATTTTCCTGGCATTCTTCCCTTCTTGGAGAGTTAATGAGAACATGGGGACATTACTGATGCACGTGCTGGACATCTCAGTGGTGACATAGAAGAGAAGCCAGTGTGTCTTGAGTGGATCTTGGCTCTGAATAGGTTATAATGGTTACCCAATGCTTAGAACATACTTATTTTAGGTTTCAGTGACCTGGTATGACTCAGTCAGTAACAGAATAGGTCAGTCAAATTTTAACCTGAGGAAAAAACGGTTTAACACTGAAGTCAGTCTGATAAAAATGAATGACTGCCCTAGTAAAGAAAATATAAATTCTTCTAAAGCTCTTATATAATCTTTTATGATTTTTAAAGTATTCCTCAATTATTAATAAGGAGAAAAAGAAGAATATTGACATGTTTTATCACTTGCAGTCTCTAGTACTATTTTAGGGTAAGTGGCCAATTTACATCCTTTTCATGCAATGAAAATCAAGTTTTAAGCAATTATCTTAATACAAACCAGTTTTCTGCTAATGACATTTTATTTGAGGTAAACAGTGAAAAAATTTCCCCTTAGCCTAGCAACATTTTGGCAAGTTTTATATGGAAAAAAGAGCTGCAAGTTGGTGAAGTTATGACAAATGGTCCATTAAGAAAGTTTCGGAACATCTGCAACAAAGTTGGGGAAAGTACTTTTAGTTATTCACAAGATTTACAAACCATTAGCATTGTGTACATAGTAATTAAGTTTAAAATGCGCTTTAGAGCTAGATTGTTTGGGTTGAAATCCTGACTCTACTATCAACTTGCTGTGTTACCTTGACCACGTTTCTTAATTTCTCTGAACTTCCATCTTCTCATCTGTAACATAGGGCTATGTCCCTAGGGCTGTTGTGGGAATTAAGTAAGTTAAAACACAGAACAAGCTTACCATAGTATCTGGCGGTCAATAAATGTTAACAATTAGTATGACTTGCATAGTTAGTACTATTCTATAGTTTGAATTATGGGTCTCATTTAGAATTTAATCAAAAGAGGGGGGACCCAGAAAGAATTGTTGTGATCCCATGGGCTGTAGCCCACCAGGTTCCTCTGTCCATGGGATTTCCCAGGCAAGAATATTGGAGTGGGTTGCCATTTCCTCCTCCAGGGGATCTTCCCAACCCAGGGATTGAATCCACATCTCTTACACTGGCAGGCAGATTCTTTACCATTGAGCAACCAGGGAAGCCCATGTGTGTGTGGTGTATGCATATGTGTGTG
>NW_011479672.1:0-498 GCF_000754665.1 Bison bison bison | reverse complement strand
TGATTTTCCTTAAAAAAAAAAAAAAAAAAGAAATCCTCACTTTCCTGGGTGGGTAGGGATTTAATGGGAAAAAAGAAAACCTGAATGAGATGAACAGTGAGCTACTCAAGAGAATCTGGGGCTAGAAAAAATAATTCAAACCCTGAATTCATGTCTCTGCTCTGAAATGGGCTAAGAACTAGAGGTATCTCTAAGAAGAGGAAACACTAACTTATCGGGGGGCAGGTGGGTCTGTTTAGGAAAACTGGACATATAAGTTTGCTTTGGGTCAGTGACAGAAGTTAATACAATGCACGTGGTCCCCAAAGAAAGATGGTAGCCCCAAGGGAGGACTCCTGACTGTAAGATCATGGAGAAGCCAGTTCAGAATAACTAGAGGGGAGAGCTTGCCTTTTGATTTGGTGGATAAACATATTTCGGGCAAATGGAAGAGGTTGGAGACGGAGCAAGTTACCACAGGTTCTACATTCTTCATAGAACTCCAGGGAAAGGTAAGAC
>NW_011479671.1:24061-25018 GCF_000754665.1 Bison bison bison | reverse complement strand
AAGCATATTTTTCTTAGAATACTGACATTGCAAGATGCTCTGCCAGCAAAGGGTTCTGCAGTCAAGAGACACTGGAAAGCTATAGTCACATCTTGCAAAGTCATAACGTGCACTGTATGAGCACTGCAAAATATGAGAGCTCCTGTGGTCAAGAAACTTATTTTGTTTAATCTCCATTTTCCAGATTTATTTGCTAAGGTAACCTCTCTCTCTCAATTATGTGTATGTGGTATCTCAAAATTAATAGAGTAGTCTGCAAAGTATATTCCGTGAAACACGGATTTTGTCTAACTTTTATTTATTTCGTTAGTTTGGGCCGTGCTGGGTCTCCACTGCATCATGCGGGCTTTCTCTAGCTTCAGGGAGCAGGGGCTGCTCTCTAGTGGTGACGCACAGGCTTAGTTGCCATGAGGCATGTGGAATCTTCCTGGACCAAGGATGGAACCCATGTCCCTGCACTGACAGGTGGATTCTTAACCACGGATCACCAGGAAGTCCTTGTCTAACTTTTTCACTTGAGGAGGAGACCTAATTGGGAGAAGGACTTTTCCCAAGGTCACACAGTAATAATAGATACATAGGCCTTGACTCCAGGTCTCCAAATCCAAATTCTTTTCTTCTAGGAAAGTCTCTTTTTATGTAATAATCATGGTCCACTGGAGAAGGGAATGGCAAACCACTTCAGCATTCTTGCCTTGAGAACCCCATGAACAGTATGAAAAGGCAAAAAGATAGGACAGTAAAACATGAGCCCCTTAGGTCAGTAGGTGTCCAATATGCTACTGGAGAAGAGTGGAGAAATAGCTCCAGAAAGAATAAAGAGGCTGAGCCAAAGCAGAAATGACACCTAGCTATGAATGTGACTGGTGATGGAAGTAAAGTCTGATGCTGTAAAGAACAATATTTCATAGGAACCTGGAATGTTAGGTCCATGAATCAAGGTAAAATGGACATGGT
>NW_011479671.1:23232-23961 GCF_000754665.1 Bison bison bison | reverse complement strand
GTTGGAGAAGACTCTTGAGAGTCCCTTGGACTTCAAGGAGATCCAACCAGTCCATCCTAAAGGGAGTCAGTCCTGAATATTCATTGGAAGAACTGATGCTAAAGCTGAAAGTCTAATACTTTGGCCACCTGATGCAAAGAACTGACTCATTGGAAACGACCCTGATGCTGGGAAAGATTGAGGGCCGGAGGATAAGGTGACGACAGAGGATGAGATGGTTGGATGGCATCACTGACTTGATAGACATGATTTTGAGCAAGCTCTGGGAGTTGGTGATGGACAAGGGAGGCCTGGCGTGCTGCAGTCCATGGGATTGCAAAGAGTTGCACATGACTGAGTGACTGAACTGAACTGAACTGAACTGAGCTTAAGTAACTTCTTTGATCTCTCTCAAACTCGATTTCCTCATCTTTAAGATGGAAAATAACAGAAATTCTTTCATTGGGTTGTTGTGAGGATGAAATGAGATAACAAGTAAGGCACTTGGCACAATGCCTTGGCCTACTCAGCCCTGAATAACCATTATTGAATTACTGATAAATATCATTACCATGGTTGCTATGATTATTAAGAAGCTATGATATTGATTGTTGTCAGACTTTATCACTGACTTGGTGTCCTGACATTAGCAGATTGCTCATTTAACCTTGCCATGGGTGATCAGGAAGATTCGCCAAATTAGCACAGACCAGCATTTTCAAGCATATTTTTCTTAGAATACTGACATTG
>NW_011479671.1:19678-20047 GCF_000754665.1 Bison bison bison | reverse complement strand
GTTGCAGTCCATGGGGTCGCAGAGTCAGACATGACAGCAACTGAACAACAGCAACAACAATAATGTGAACTGTAGGCTAATAAGTAGCTGTTTGATACCTTTGAAAATTCAAGGCCAAGGACACTTTATAATAGCCAGAGGTTTTGTATTGCAAAACCTGCAGCTTTAACAACCTTCACATTCTCTGGGACTGAGAGTTTCTGCACATGAGGCAATAGGCAAGGGACCACAGATCACAGTTAATGGGACATTGTCTCTTGAACTTACACAAGATGAACGCCAGAGGGCGCCCGTTCCCAAGGCTATCAATTTAGACGCGAAGAGTAGGAAGCCACAGAACCAGCAAGCTTCAAATTGATTGACTGAGGA
>NW_011479671.1:18696-19578 GCF_000754665.1 Bison bison bison | reverse complement strand
GTCTATGGGGTCGCACAGAGTCGGACACGACCGAAGCGACTTAGCAGCAGCAGCAGCAGCAGAAGACAGAAGATATTGTCATTAGAGGCATGATAATATTTAAGATATAAGGTCATGGAAGACAAATTAGAAAATAAAGGGAGGCTGAATAGGAGTATATCAACGTATAAAACTTGTTTTATAATCAACAAAATTAAAAGATAAATGTAATTTGAAAAAACTGTATAGATATGGATGTCTATTTATGTCTATAGTATATATGTATGCATGTATATACATATATACTATAAAAATATATGAGATCAGCAATTTTCCAACCAGCCAAATTATGTCAAGTTCATATTAGATGAAATAACATAGAAATAATAATTGCTAATATTTATTAACCACATTCTATGTATTAGGTACCTTATGTGTACTACCTCATGAACTCTTATACAAGCTTATGAGGTAAGTATTATTAGAGTACTGTCCTACTGAGGCTTAAAATCTTAAATGACTTGTCCAATTTTACACTAAGAAGAGACAGCGGAGACTGCAAGTGTCGTCCTCATTCCCTCCCCATGGTTTATAAGGCCCTGTGTGGCCTGGTTCCAGATTCTCTCTGTAGCCTTCCTCATCACAATTTGCATCCAGCAGGAATGAAGTCCAGTTCCCTGAACAGACCATGCTTTCTGCTTAGAAACCTCTTCTCTCCATCTTTACCCGACTCAATCCTACTTGTCCTTCCGGTCTCAGCGTAGACATCACTTCCTCCAGCGGTCTTCTCTGCTTTGCAAGTCTGGTTTAGGTGACCTTCCTTTCTGCTTCTCTAGCTCCCCATCATATCATCAGACTGCATGGCAGTTGTCCATTTCCTGATCTGTTAGACTGAGAATTTGG
>NW_011479671.1:14148-15114 GCF_000754665.1 Bison bison bison | reverse complement strand
TATTTTACATATGGCAATATACATGTTTCAATGCTATCCTCTCAAATCATCCCACCCTCGCCTTCTCCCATAGAGTCCAAAAGTCTGTTCTTTACATCTGTCTCTTTTGCTGTGGAAGGCAGATTCTTAACCACTGGACAACCAGGGAAGTCCCCAATATTGTCTCCATGTCTGACATATCTATCTTTAAGGATTTCAAATATTATTAGTTTAGTTTGCCATTAATCTGATGTTGAGCTTTCATGCAGTTGCATAATACTTATGCACAACACTAATGTATAATACTCAAGATAAATGTATGGAAATGTACAGGACTCCGCCTTCAGCCAAGATGGAGTAACAAGGACTGAATTTATGTTCTGCCTGAAACAACCAAAAAAGATTAAAAAAAAAACATACAAAATTCATGAAACAATGATTGTTTTTTAAACACACATGAGGCAATAAATAAAAACTGATCTCTCAAAGATGGTTAAAAAATTAGGTGAGTCCTCTGATGGATGCCGGCTACATAAGCTGCAGGGCCCAGTCAAAATGAAAATGTAAACGCCTTTATGCAAAAGGCACAAAAAAAGTTTTCCTTTTCCCCCCCACAGTCTCCCTCTTAACCCACCACGGTGGCTTTTATGTGCTGTTTAATGCTATACTCTCTCAGACATGGGATACTTGCAGGTCAAGTGCAGACCTCACAGAGGTGCCCAGAGGCTTTTCCTTTAGGATTGCCTGGTTTGATCTTGCAGTCCAAGGGACTCTCAAGAGTCTTCTCCAACACCACAGTTCAAAAGCATCAATTCTTCGGTGCTCAGCCTTCTTCACAGTCCAACTCTCACATCCATACAGTCTTCTTTGTGGTCCAACCCTCACATCTGCACAGGACAACTGGAAAAAACCTCCGTAGCTTTGACTATATAGACCTTTGTTGGCAAAGTGATGTCTCTGCTTTTTAATATGCTGTCTAGGTTTGTC
>NW_011479671.1:12702-14048 GCF_000754665.1 Bison bison bison | reverse complement strand
CAGGGATCGAACCCATGTCCCCTGCATTGGCAGGCAGATTTTTAACCACTGGACCACCAGGGAAGTCCCAGTATGCTCTTTTCACTACACCAACAAGCCTTCCCTATTATCTAATTTCATCCTCCCACCAGTCATACAAATGAAGGTAAGGTAAGTATTTCTCCGTCTTCAGATGAAGCAGGGAAGCCCAGAAATGCTCAAGGTCCCACTATTAGGTAGTGTGAGAAATAGAGGTAAACGCAAATCTCTTTTTTTGTGGTACCACTCCGCTTGCGGGATCTTGTTCCTCAACCAGGGCTTGAACCTGGGCCACAACAGGGAAAGCCCAGAATTCTAACCACAGAAGCCCTAAACTCAAGTCTTTTATCTCTAAGTTCAGTGCTCTTTCCAGGTGACCATACCTTTGCTTCTTCATAGACTGGTTAAACGCTCATGGTTGGAGCCTTTACGGGGATTGGACCTTAATGGCCGAGGAGTGTGTGCCTGAGGAGAGGTAAGGGAGGCGCAGTGTGCCTTTTGGTGGGATGAGGGAGGGAGCCGCACCTGAGGCCCTGGCCCTTGGATCTTGTCCCCCAGCTTCTAGGTACTTGCCCTTGCCCTGGCCTTTTAGTGACATTCCTAATCTGTCCGATGGAAATTGTCCCTTGTTGACCTTTACTCTTCAAATGCAATCCTGGCCAGGTTATATGGGGTATGATAGATTTCGTGTGTCCTTTCAAAACACTGTGTTCTGGATTAGGAGGCCTCTGGATAATTGGTTTGGTGACAAACTGGTCTTGTATGATTAATTGCCAGCTTGTGTCTTTAGGGAAATTGAACAGGATGACCCATTTGTGGATTAACGCTTTATAGGGCTTCCCTCATGGCTCAGATGGTAAAGAAGCTGCCTGCAACTTGGGAGACCTGGGTTCGATCTCTGGGTTAGGAAGATCCCCTGGAGAAGGGAATGGCAACCCACTCCAGTATTCTTGCCTGGAGAATCCCACAGACAGAGTAGCCTGGTGAGCTACAGTCTATGGGTTTGCAAAGAGTCAGACCCGACTGGGCAACTAACACTTTGACTATGCTATCCTGGAACTCAGGGCTGCCTGGGAGGGTGCCTGGAGCAGATATTAAAGCCTGAGAACAGATTCTGGTCAAATTTCCTGAAATGATTTCCCTGAGAGTTGTATGTTTTTCATTTTAATGAGATTGTATCCATTTCTTTCTTTTTAAAAAAATGTTAAATTTATTTTATTTTTGGCTGTGCTGGGTCTTCATTGTGGTGTGGGGGCTTCTCCAGTTGCGGTGCGCAGGCCTGTCTTATTGCAGAACATGGGCTTTAGAGTGCAGGGGCTCTCTAATTG
>NW_011479671.1:9228-10447 GCF_000754665.1 Bison bison bison | reverse complement strand
GGCCAGGAATAGTGCCTGTTCCCACCAGCCTGAATAGAAAACCTCATGACTCACAGGGCATTGAGGAGACAGATAAGGCTTGCTGGAGTAGTGGAGAATAATTAACACTAGAAGGCTCAAGAAGATTCATAGAAGTGCAAAAATATACAAGACCCAAATGGTAAAATTGATAGTGGCCAACATCCAATTAAAATGACTAGACATGCAAAGAAGCAAGGAAACACAACCCATGATGAGGAGAATAATCAACTGATCAAAAACAAAGCAGAAATGTTACAAGTAGCAGGAAATACTAAACCAGTTATAACTGTATTTCATATGTTCAAAAAATTAAGTAGTCACATGGAAGATACAGAAAAGATACAAAATGAACTCAGAGATAAAAACTACAATCTTTAATATGAAATATATACTGGATGGAATTAACTGCAAATTAGACATTGTGAAAGAACGTACTAGTGATCTTAAAGGTATAGCAATTGAAAAAAGCTGACAAAAAAGAATGAAATTGGACCCCTATCTTATACCATGCACAAGTATCACCTCAAAATGGATTAAAGACTTTAATGTAAGACCTAGATTGATAAACTAAAGAACTCATAGAATTCAACAGAAACAAAACAAAAACAAAACATCCAATCAATAAATGGGCAGAGGAACTACAGATATTTTTCTAAAGAAGACATGCAAATGGCCAACAGGTGTAATAAAAGATGCTCAACATCATTAAGCATCAAGGAAACACAAATCAAAACAATGAGATGTCACCTCATGCCTGTTAAAAGGAACACAAATCAACAAAACGTCTACAAATAACAAATGCTGGAGAGGATGTAGAGAAGAGGAAATACTTACACACCATTGGTGGGAATGTCAATTGGTGCAGCCACAGGTGAAAACAGTATGGAGGTTCCTCAAAAACTTAAAAATAGTCTTTCCATATGATTCAGCAATCCCACTTCTGGGTTTAGATCCAATGGAAATGAATACAGGATCTCAAAGAGATAGCTGCCCTCCCATGTTCATTGCAGCATTGCTCACAATAGCCAAAGTATGGAAACAATCTAAATGTCCATCAACGGATGAATGGACAAAGATATGGACAAATACATGTATATGGACATATATACATTTGTCCATATATAATGGATATATATATATATATATCTCATGGAATATTATTGTTATGATTAAGAAGTAAATTTTCCCATTTGTGACA
>NW_011479671.1:8107-9128 GCF_000754665.1 Bison bison bison | reverse complement strand
TTGTTTTCCTCTATTTCTTTGCATTGATCTCTGAGGAAGGCTTTCTTATCTCTCCTTGCTATTCTTTGGAACTCTGCATTCAGTTGGGTATATCTTTCCATTTCTCCTTTGCCTTTTGCTTCTCTTCTTTTCTCAGCTATTTGTAAGGCCTCCTCAAGACAACCATTTTTGCCATCTTGCATACCAACCACTGAATCAGTGCCCTCAGAAAGGTGAGCCAGAAATCTCCACTTCCCATGGATCTGACACCCCAAACCACTGTGGATGGGCAGCCCCCAAGAGTATTGAAACTTCTGTGCCAAGATGGGTAGATAACTAAGAAAGTCGACAAGAGGTTCATCTTAGCTGAATCTCCTGTGAGGCTGCCAGCTTGTGGTAGGGATGGTTGCCACCATGCCCCTCCCTGAGATCCACAGGGACAAGCATTTGATCCTGACTTTCCTTGTACCCAGGCCCAAGCCCCCATTGCTGACAGACAGCAGCATTAGTTGTTAGGTGAGGGGATGAGGGAGGATGCTGGGGTGCCAGAGAGAGAGTGGTTGGCAAGAAACTATCCAAAGAAGTAGTGAAACAGAGAGAGGAGAGTGGCATGTGAACCCAGGCTCCAAGCACCCACTGTATGTTCTCTTATCTCATGGGATTTCACTTACAAAACACAAAGGTAAAATTACTCTGAAGTTCAAGATGGTGGCCACAGAGTATTAAAGCCAAACACGGGCCCTTTTGAAGCTTGGGGCCCTGCGCTACTGTCACAGGTCCATGGAGCCAGCTTTATTTACCAAAAAAGGTGAACCAAGGCAGTCTGGCAGACTTCCTAGACTGAGTAGACACAGATGAGCATCTGGAGGCTCCAAGGCAACTGGAGCACCTAAGACAGAATAACAGAGAGGAGAGAACTGCACAGAGGCAGATCTCCAAAGATCTGCAGGTGGTGCCCCTCAAGAGTTCAGCAGAAAACTAAGCAGTGCAGTCATGTGAGGAAAATAACCCACAGCGAAAAGAACCATCTCAAAGAATGTGA
>NW_011479671.1:3633-5206 GCF_000754665.1 Bison bison bison | reverse complement strand
GGCAATGAGAAGCCTGTGGACTGCAACCAGAGAGTAACCCCCACTCTCCCCAACAAGATACAAGCCTGTGCAGCTATGAAGACTCAGCAAAGCCCAAAATAAATAATTATATAAAAAATTACATAATGTAGTATACCCTCCCTCTTATTGTTGGGTGTATTTATCCTTGAAAACAGGCAGGAGGGACTTCCTTGGTGATGCAGTAGTTAAGAATCCACCTTGCAATGCAGGGGATGCAGGTTAGATCCCTGATCAGGGAACTAAGATCCCACATCCATGGAACAACTATGCCCGAGTACTGCAACTACTGGGCCTCTGCTCTGGAGGCCGTGAACCACAACTAGAGAGTCTATGTACTGAAACTAAGACCTGACACAGCCAAATAAATAAATAGTAATAATAAAAAAGACAAAACAGGCAGATCTAGAAAAGCAGAGAAAAATTAAAATAAACTATATGATCCAAAGCTTGAGAAATCATACAGTGATTTATTCATGGGTCCTAATTTATAACTCCTGGTTTCTTGCTAATAAACTACTTAGACAATTCAAACTATTAACTGAAAGTCTTAAAATAGTATAAAATTATATCCAGAAAATTAATTTTATTGGCTTACTTTAGAATTGTTTATAGATCAGAAACATTCTTTTTAGTGGCAAGGGATCTATACATAAAAATAAAGTCATTAAGAGACCCTCTTATTTTTATGATTTATCTAGCCACATTGGGTCTTATTCATAGCACATGGGCTCTTCCAGCTCTTGGTTGCTGGCACACAGGCTTGGTTGCCCTGCAGCACGTGAGACCTTAGTTCTCCAATCAGGGGTCAAACATGTGTCCCCTATGTTGAAGGAAGATTCTTAATCACTGGACTACCAGGGAAGTCCCAAGACTCTTCTTTTAAAGTTGAGTTGTGGAGATTATTTTCTTGTTATCACCTATTGGTTTGTAACCTAGATAAATGCTACCTGCATTAATGTTTTAAAGCAAGAAATAAATTATTTATTCTATTAAATATTTGCCATGTTCTTGAATACTTCAAATTTGAATACACTGTATAGTGAATAATCTGAATACATTGTATAGAACAATGTAGTTTATAACAGTTAAATATCAGATGTATATGATCATCGAATCATTTTATCTTAAGATGGATCCATTTGCAGATGACAGCAGTGATCCTTAACCCAAGTCTTTAACAGCTCATTTATTTTTGACCCATTTTGAAATATAAATTGAAAACTGTAATAATAAAAACTGCTTTTGAAAATAAACAAGCAACAAACAAAACTATCCAAAAGGAAATATAAAGGGACTTCCCTGGCAGTCCAGTGGTTAAGACTCAAGAGTTTTCAATGCAGGGGGTGAGGGTCTGATCCCTGGTTGGGAAACTAAAATCCTGCATACCTCATGGCCAAAAAAAAAAAAAGGAAACAGAAAAACAAGACCAAAAAGCATAAATGAACTGTGAGAGAATCTTAAATGGCCTAACTGAAGTTCATAAAGGAGGAAGAGAGCAAGAAAATGTCTGAAAAAAAGGCAAAAGAGTTTCCAAACTTTATGACTACTATAA
>NW_011479671.1:0-628 GCF_000754665.1 Bison bison bison | reverse complement strand
CAATGAATCAGCAGAAATAATAAACAACAAGTACATATCCCTCAAGTGCTTTAGATATTGGAATTACCTGATACAGAAAACAAAGTTGCTAACGTATAAAAAATATTTAATTAAAAGAACCACAAAAATGAGCCATCAACAGCAGACTATCGAAATGATCAGGTAGATTTATAAAAGAAGCAAACAGGATTTTTAGAAATTAAAAAAATGCAAACTGTTTAAAAGTTCAGTAGATGAATTAAACAGAAGATTGGGCACTGAAGACAGAATTAGTTTACTGGAAAACAGTTCTAAAGAAATTACCAAGAATGCAGCCTTACGGTTCGAAAATATGAAAGAGAGATAGACATGGTAAATAAAACAAGAAGCTTTATATGTCTGACTTAAGTTCGGGGGTGAAAGGATAAAGAATGGAGGAGGCAATAGTTGAAAAACAAAATAATGGTTGAGATTTTTTCAGAACTAATTTAAGACCTGAATTCACATGCAAATGAAGCACTACTATATGCCAAGGATAAATAAAAGCAAATCCACAGTTCTCCACACTGAAACTGCAGAACATCTGCTGCAAGAGGCAATCTAAACCGTAATCAGACTGGTAAGTCGTGATCATCTGTAAAGGAAAAAA
>NW_011479670.1:14886-15774 GCF_000754665.1 Bison bison bison | reverse complement strand
GGAGACAGGTAGGCTGCAGTCCATGGGGTCACTGGGAGTCGGATACGACTGAGTGACTTCACTTTGACTTTTCACTTTCATGCATTGGAGGAGGAAATGGCAACCCACTCCAGTGTTCTTGCCTGGAGAATCCCAGGGATGGCGGAGCCTGGTGGGCTGTCATCTATGGGGTCACACAGAGTCGGACAAGACTGAAGCGACTTAGTAGCAGCAGCAGCAGCAGCAAGCAGAGGAGCATCCCCTGGGTGGCTAGCCAAGGGACTCAAAAGCAAGAAAAACCTGTCTCAAACCTCCTAGGACCCATAGTGTATGTCCCAGGCAAGTTCAGAAATATACCTGTATATAAACCAAAAGAAGATTGTCACACTTTTTCTTTGTGTGAGGAAAAAAATGAAAAAGGAAACCAAGGCACATAGCTTTTATACATAGAAGATAAATATTGGTAGGATTGCCAGATTTAGCAAATAAAATAACAGAAAGTCCAGTTAAACCTGAATTTCAGTTACACGGCAAATATTTTATGGATCATGCTTACACTAAAAAAATTCCTCATATGACATTGAAATTAATTGCGTGTTCTGTATTTTATCTGGCAACTTCTGCCCTGAGATCATTCACAACTGTACTTCCTAATCAGAGAGATCCACAGAGACATTTGTGGGCTTGAATCCTAGCTCTGCCACTCACTACCTCTGTTACTTTCAGTATAACCTTTCTGTTTCTTAGTTTTATCTTCCTAGTTTTATTTGCAGGGAGTATTTTTTAACACTGCAGAGAATTCCTTTTAATTTAACACTCTCAATAGTTTTCTATATAAAACTCACAATTAGTCCAAGTTTCACTGGGCCAACTTTCTTTAAATAATACATTTCATTTCTTCCTTTCTCT
>NW_011479670.1:12665-14786 GCF_000754665.1 Bison bison bison | reverse complement strand
GATTTCCTAAAGCTCATATAATTGTAAATTACTCAGGCATCAGCTTGGGGATTTAAAAACTAGTTATCTCCTTTTTTTGGAAGTGAGAGGTATGTGAATTGCATGCGTGAGTCTTTCAGCATTTATTGATATGTCTTTGCTGTGCTTCAGGAGAGAACTGACTATTGCCATGACTATTCATTGCACTGGTTTTGTAATACAACAAAACAAAACAACTGGTAACAAAGTAGCACTAGAAGGGATAGAATAATTGATATAGGGTCTGTGTGTGTGTGTGTGAGTGCTCAGACGTGTCTGACTCTTTGAGATCCCATGGACGGTAGCCCGCCAGGCTCCTCTGTCCATGGAATTTCCCAGGTAAAAATACTGGACTGGGTTGCCATTTCCTTCTCCAGGGGATCTTTTAACCCAGGGACTGAACCTGCATCTATTGCATCTCCTGCATTGGTAGGTGGATTCTGTATCACTGCACCACTCTATGCATCCAACAAAAGAATGAGATGGATTTAAATATATTAATATAGAAAGAGAATCATATTACATACCAAAAGATAACATGTCATTAATTTAAAATCCCATACAGATGGAAAACAATATTCTCTCTATTATTTTAGTTTAACATAAAAGCATCTATATTTATGGAAAAAGATCTTTAATGGCATATACAAAACTGATAAAATAAATTTGATGTGAAAGAAGTGGAGGAAGAAGAGTATACTCAGGTAATGAGTATCTAGTTAGATACTAATATTATAGTCATATTGTAAGATTCAACTAGGAGAATGTACTTCTATTTAATTTATGCATCTGAAAAATAATGCTTTGTGAAAAACAATAAAACAATGAAAAGATATAAAGCTTATGTCAAGAATATATTTAAAGAATTGAAGAATGGGATATTAATACAACAATATTAATACAACATAATTATTAATGGGATAAGTATTAATATAAGTATTAACATAAGTATTAATGGGATATTAATACAATATTAATACAACATAAAAGAGAATTCAAGGGGAATCGCTTTGAAAACACATAGAAGACACTTTATATTTAGTAAGAAATTGTGTACAACTAAGAAAAAAAGCTAAACAAAAACATTAAAAATTAATAGAATTGGAGATAGTGACAAGTTCAACAATAAATAAAATTTACCAAAATACAGAAATCAAGAATTTTTAAACAGATTAGTCAGAGTGAAAAGAGAAAAAAGTGGATAAAAAGTAAAAAGAACTTTTAGTAATAAAGCAGAGGCAACAAAATAAAAGTGTAGAAAATGACATAAATTTGTAAGTCACAGTGCAAAGAGTGAGAGAGACTGAACAGTAAGCAATATTTGAAGAGAAGATGGCAAAAGTGCTCCAAAAAGTATTGAGGAAAATCAAGTACCAGATTCAAGAGGTGATCCTGAAAAGCACAGGCTAAGAGGAAACCTGAAAAACCACCACAGAAAAAAAAAACCCTTAACATTTGTCAGGGTCCAATCAGAAAAAAAAAGCATATCAGTTAGACTGTAGTCAGGAAACAGAAACCACACATGCTGATAAGAGTGAAGATTAAATAGAGGAAATTGGCTAAACAGTCTGGGAGCATTTAAATAAACATAAAAGGAAGACTAAATTTATATAGAGACAAAAAGGAATGCCACTCCTAAAGCTGGGCCAACCAAAGGAAGATCTGGGTGTTCTGAGAACTCTAAGGGGAGGATGATTCCCTCAGTGCTAGAACTCAGACCTCTGAGGAAAAGAGACTGCATAGCTAGTGTCGGTTCCTAAAATGGTTCAGCAAAGGAAAACCACACACCAGGGAATGCTATCTTTGAGAAGAGGGAGCTTCCAGGCTTGAGAAGAGGGAACTTCCAGGCTGGTGCCGAGCCTCAGAATCTCAGAGGAGGATCCCACTCCACACACTAGTTGGGAACCAGACCTCTGAGTAAAGCAGATCCCAGAAGACTTGCTGTTGGTCTTTCTGAGTGGTGCAATCATGAGTGCCTTGGAGTTGGAGGATAAACAGAAGAAAGGACATTGCTGAAGGTCCTTTACTAATATGACACTATGAATGGGAAGCAGAGAAGAAACCCTTTCTTTCTCTCCCTGCTTTCTCCCTTCTGTTTTAACC
>NW_011479670.1:8484-10992 GCF_000754665.1 Bison bison bison | reverse complement strand
ACAAAGGTCCATCTAGTTAAATCAATGGTTTTCCCAGTAGTCATGTATGGATATGAGTGTTGGACTATAAAGAAAGCTTAGCGCTGAAGAATTGATGCTTTTGAACTGTGGTGTTGGTGAAGACTCTTGAGTGTCCCTTGGACATCAAGGAGATCCAACCAGTCTATTCTAAAGGAAATCAGTCCTGAGTATCATTGGAAGGACTGATGCTGAAGCTGAAACTCCAATACTTTGGCCACCTGATGTGAAGAACTGACTCATTTGAAAAGACCCTGATGCTGGGAAAGATTGAAAGCGGGAGGAGAAGGCTATGACAGAGGATGAGCTGGTTGGATGGCATCACCGACTCAATGGGCATGAGTTTGAGTAAACTCTGGGAGTTGGTGATGGGCAAGGAGGACAGGTGATTGACAGTGTGCTGCAGTCCATGAGGTAGCAAAGAGTTGGACACGACTGAGCGACTGAACTGAACTGAATGCTGTAGATTTCTTCTTGAATGACTGTCGATAGTTTATTTCAGACAGTAGTTGATATAAAGCATGTTGTTGAATTTATGCATAAAAACATTTATAATATTTCCTTATTATATTTTTAATGTTTACAGTATCTTTAGTGATATCCTACCTTTAACTTCTAGTAATTGGTAATTTTTTCTTCTTTTTTGATCTCCTTTTTTTTTCTGGTCAGTCAGGCTAGGGTGCTATCAATTTTCTTATAATGAAAGAGTCAGCTTGTATTTTCATTCATTTTCCTTATTGATTTTCTTCTTTCAAATTCATTGATTTCTACTCTTATTTTTATGATTTCATTCTTCCTGCTTGCTATGGGTATAAGTTGCTCTTCTTTTGCTAATTTTTTAATGTGGTAGTTTAGATAATTGATTAGGGATCTTTATTTCCTCTTCCAAATATTTCATGCTATAAATTTCTCTCTAAATATTGCTTTAAAAAGCATCACAAAAATTTGGATATCTTGTGTTTTATTTTTATTCCTTTCAAAATAGTTCCTAACTTTTCTTATGGCTTCCCATTTGACATATTATTTATGAATGATGTTTAATTTTAGAACAATGGAATTAAAAATTTTTTTTCTGTAATTTATTTCTAGTTTAATTTCATTATGGCCAGAGAAGATATATTGTATAATTTTAACATTTTAATCTTATTGAGGATTTTTAGTGGTCCAAAATATCATTTATCTTGGTAAATGATGCATATGCATTTGAAAAGAATATTTATTATGCCAGGTGCCATGTGGAGTGCTTCATAAATATCAATTAGATCAGTTATTTGATAGTCTTGTCTAAATCTTATTCAAACTTACTATTTATAAGTTATTCAGAAAATAGTGTTAGAACATCTAACTACAAATGCCTAATTTTCTATTTCTTCTTTAATTTCCTTCTTTTTTGTTTCAGTTATTTTGAAGCTCAGTTAAGCACATATCTGGGCTTCCCAGGTGACGCTAGTGGTAAAAGATCTGCCCTCCAAGCCGGAAGATGAAAAAGAGTCATGTTTGATCCTTGGAGTAGGAAATGGCCACCCACTCCAGTATTCTTGCCCAGAAAATTTCATGGACAGAGAAGCCCGGGGCTGCAGAGTCAGACTGAGCACACATGCAAGGCACATATCCATTTGGGATTTTCAATCCTTCAATTGAATCCTTTAGCATTGTTATACCCTTCTTCATCCCTTAAATGAACCTTGTTTTGAAATATAATTTTTACCATAGTAATATATCCACTCCAGCATTATGTTTAATGTTTGCATGGTTTGTCTTTTTCCATTATTTTACTTTATCAAATGGATGTATGAGGATATGTTTGACGTAAAACATGCTGTTACACATTTAAACTATACAGTACAGTTTTCAACATATATGTGTGTGTGCGCTCAGTCACTTAGTTTTGTCTGGCTCTCTCAGACCCCATGGAATGTAGCCCACTAGGTTCTTCTGTCCATGGAATTTTCAAGCAAGAATACTGGAGTGGGTTGCCATGCCCTCCTCCAGGGGATCTTCCAGACCCAGGGGTCTAACCCATGTTTCCTGCTGTAGGTGCATTCTTTACTGCTGAGCCACCCAGGAAGCCTTTTGACATATATATGAGCTCATAAAACTCTCTCCACTCTCAAGATGATGACATTTCATTTCATTGATTCCTAGAAGCTTCTTCATTCCTCTGATAATCCTTTCTTGTTCTCTCTGCACCCTCCCTCCTGTTCCATGGTTACTCACAGGTCTTGAATTTTGTATGATTTCATACTAATGCAATAATGCAGTGTGTGCATATATTTTGGTGGTCTTGTTTCACTATGATAATTGTTTTGAGATTCATGTATATTGTAGCATATATTACTAACTCATTTCTATTACTGATATATTTCTATAGATATCTGGATAGATAGGTATAGAGATGTAGCTGTAGGTATAGATGTAGGTGTGTGTGCATGCTCAGTCGCTTCAGTCGGGTCCGACTCTTTGTGACCCTATGGACTATAGCCCGCTAGA
>NW_011479670.1:4489-5346 GCF_000754665.1 Bison bison bison | reverse complement strand
CAATGCAGGACACACAGGTTCCATCCCTGGGTTGGGAAGATCCTCTGGAGGAAGGCGTGGCAACCCACTCCAGTATTCTTGCCTGGGAAATCCCATGGACAGAGGAGCCCGCAGTCCATGTGTTTGCAAGAAAGTTGGACACAACTTAGCAATGAGAGGTGCTAACAATGAGAGGTGTATTTCAAAGAAAGGAAGGAAAGGCTATATCGGTAATCTCAATGAATGTTAGACATTTTTCATCCAACTATTTTAATCTCTCTAAACTCTCACTTTCTACACCACAGTACTCACTTTCAGAGTGTATTACATTCAAGACAGAGAGTACAAGAAGTAAAAAATATGTTAAACTCACTGTCAGTTCCCTGATATTTTGAATTTGGTTGTCCTTTCTCAACTTGCCCGCTGCTATTTATATTTCAAAGTCCTCAGCTTCTCCACTCATTCTTTCCCAGCTGTAGCTGTATTCAGTGGCAGAGATGGGTGGCATGTTTTCATTTTGTATTACCTGAAATCAGAATCAACATTCCCGTTTCCATATGTTTCTATCACTATGTTCACCTCGCAAGCACACGCATAGCTTACAAAACAACTCCCTGTTCTTCGGTGGACTAAATATAAATGTTGATCAGTCCAGAAGTCAATAGCCAACTCTTGCTTTGGATGTCAGAAGCACCAAAAAGTAAAGATGCATAAAATATACTCTATTGTTCAATGAATAAGCCCTATATACATGAAAGAAAAGTGAAAGTGTTATTTGCTCAGTCGTGTCTGACTCTTTGTGATTCCATGGACTGTAGCCCACCAGGCTCCTCTGTCCATGGGATTTTTCAGGCAAGAATACTGGAGTGGGTTGCCAT
>NW_011479670.1:0-682 GCF_000754665.1 Bison bison bison | reverse complement strand
ACAGGGATTAAGACCGTCACCAAGAAAAAGAAATGCAAAAAAGCAAAATGGTTGTCAGAGGAGGTCTTACAAATAGCTGTGAAAAGAAGAGAAATGAAAAACAAAGGAGAAAAGGAAAGATACACCCATTTGAATGCTGAGTTCCAAAGAATAGCAAGGAGAGATAAGAAAGCTTTCCTTAGTGATCAGTGGAAAGAAATAGAGGAAAACAATAGAATGGGAAAGACTAGAGATATCTTCAAGAAAATTAGAGATATCAAGGGAACGTTTCATGCAAAGATGGGCACAATAAAGGACAGAATGGTATGGACCTAACAGAAGCAGAAGGTATTAAGAAGAGGTGGCAAGAATACACAGAAGAACTATACAAAAAAGATCTTCATGACCCAGATAATCACGATGGTGTGATCACTCACCTAGAGCCAGACATCCTGGAATGTGAAGTCAGGTGGGCCTTAAGGAGCATCACTGCGAGCAAAGCTAGTGGAGATGATGGAATTCCAACTGATTATTTCTAATCTTAAAAGATGATGCTGTGAAAGTGCTACACTCAATATGCTAGCAAATTTGGAAAACCCAGCAGTGGCCACAGGACTGGAAAAGGTCAGTTTTCATTCCAATCCCAAAGAAAAGCAATGCTCAAACTACTGCACAATTGCACTCATCTCACATGCTAGCAAAG
>NW_011479669.1:13126-15062 GCF_000754665.1 Bison bison bison | reverse complement strand
CTCAATACCCACAACCTTTCAGAATAAAGAGTTCCCCTCTTAGCTTGGCATAAAAGGCCCTCTGTGAGCAAGCCCCTGCCTGCCACTCTGCCCTCATCTTTTATGTCTCCCCTCCTGAAGCTGGGGTAACCACTACCTTCCACACACAGATTGTCCTATTCCAGCCGTCTGCTCTATTCTCTCTGGCCTTAGCCTAGTGCAATCTTTGCCTTGCTGATTCCCATTCTTTTTTCATAACTTTAGCTCAAACATCACCTTCTCTGGGGCCCCTTCCCTGGGCCAGGCACCCTTCTTGGGGTTCCCACAGTCTCCTTGGACTTTCCTCTTTCAGATTCCTGGTCAAATTGTATTGGGATTGTCTATTACTTGTTGCCTTACCCTGCTTTTTAACTCAAGGCCAACCCGGAGTAGGTGCCAAGTACTTTCTACTTAGACAGCTGGGAGGCAAGGGCTCCCTCCTTCAATTGTAGGGTAAAGGGAGTGAAACAATGGGCACTTCTGAAAACTCCTCAAAGGCCAAGGGCCCAGTGACAGATACCCCAAAACCCTCCTCCATTGCAGGAGGCTGATTAAGGGTTTGTTCTGAGCCTCAGTCTTCCAACTGTGCCTTGGTTTTGTGCGGCCCTTTTACCCATGTGGAGGCAGCAATACACCCAGGGTCAAGACTACAGGTGACTGTCCATTATCAAGTTTAAGGGATTGGGGAGGGGGAGGTGAAAGCGATTAGAAGTGCAAACCACTGAGCACTCTGGACTTAAAACAATGATTTTCAAATGGATGGTTTTGTCCCCCAGGAACATTTGCCAAAGTCTGGAGACTATTTTGATTGTTACATGAGGGTGGGGTGGGGAGGGGAGGCACTACTGACATCTAGTGGGTAGAGACCAGGGATGCTGCTAAACACCCTGTCATGCACAGGACACACTTCCCAACCTTCAGATAATTATCCAGCCTGAAATGTCAACAATGCAAGTTTGAGAAACCCTTGATCAGACAGGACTGAGAGGTGGGGCTCAGACCAGCCCTGAATGGTGAAGAAATATCATCATCATCATCAAATTACTTGTCTGCTAAAATGGCCTGAATAACTGTGTTGATTCACGAGCCTTTTCCTCTGGAATGGATCAACTGAAGAACCCGGAAGGCGGTTGGTCTCATTGTTTCTGAATAATTAGTAGATGAAGGCCCTGTATAATAGTAAGAAGTCTGATTCAGAGACTATTTAAAAATAAGTTATTTTCAAGTAAAACAGTAACCTCAACTAATGTCTGACAGGACATGACTCAGTAGAGGTTAACCTTGACCTTTGTTAATGAATAAATAAGGTAAAGTAATTAGCACATAATTGCATGCAAATGATGCTGTTACCAGATTAGTTGAACTGTCTCCAACCATTTTTATTCAGATGAGTAATTTCATAGCTTACCCTTTTTAAGCGTTGGGGCTGCCTATACTCATGTACTGTGGATTCTGGCTCTTTCAATTAATAAGACTTCACTCTGATGTTCAGAGGTTCAACCAAGGTTTCACTAATCTTAAGAAAAGAGTTTAAAATTAAGATCAAATCATGTAGGAAAAAACTGTGTGTGTGAGATACATTTATTTCTACATTTATATATTTCTTTCTATATCCATCTCTCTCTCTCTCTCACGCACACACACACACACTCGAAAGGAATAGTGCACAGTATGGGGAACCATGGCCACATCAAGAAGAGGGTGTTAGAAAGTATTTATAGGATATGGGCTTGTGTTCTGTGATTTGGGGAGAGTTTAAGGTTTGCTCTAGATTGGGTGCTATCAGGAAGCAGGGCTATTTCTATAACTGGATATTTCAATAATTTTACCCAGAAGAAGGGCAGACCAGAGAAATGCTCAAGCTATAACTGATAAACAAGAAGCAGCCACTCGTATTAGCCAGAAGAGGAAGATGTTT
>NW_011479669.1:9248-11175 GCF_000754665.1 Bison bison bison | reverse complement strand
TGATCCAGCGGAGGCTGGCAGTTTGATCTCTGGTTCCTCTGCCTTTTCTAAGCTCAGCTTGTACATCTGGAGGTTCTCAGTTCACATACTGCTGAAGGCTAGCTTGAAGGATTTTGAGTGTAACCTTACTAGCCTGTGAAATGAGCGCAATTGCACAGTAGTTTGAACATTCTTTGACATTGCCCTTCTTTGGGATTGGAATGAAAGCTGACCTTTTCCAGTCCTGTAGCCACTGCTGAGTTTTCCAAATTTGGTGACATATTGAATACAGCACTTTAACAGCATCATCTTTTAGGATTTGAAATAGCTCAGCTGGAATTCCATCACCTCCACTAGCTTTATATAAGTCCTGCCACATCCGCAGACTCTGCATCTACAGATTCAAGTAACTGTGGATAGAAAATATTCAGGAAAAAAAATTCCAGAAAGTTCCAAATAGTCTCCTCTTTGTAAGATTTGTTGTGAAAATGAGAGAAAACATCTACATAGTTCTGGTATATAGTTAGATACTTTAAATGTGGTGGCCCAGCCTGCTCACTCAGCTTCAGTGCAATGATCTCTCAGCAGTAAGAAAGAAGGGGGAGGAATGGGCCCTGAAAAGTTGAGATGTCCACAAAGGCTGAGAAGGGAAGACTTCTTCCCGTTCTTACCCCTATCCTCTGTTCCCTTCTTGCCTCCACTGAGAGCTGGCATAGTCTCCCCTCATCGAAATCTACTCTTAGGTAAGATTAGGGCTGTTACAGGGAGTCTGGCCTTAAGCTGGAGGACTGAAACTGTAAGGGGGAAACACCAAGCATCAGGCAGTGGATGGGATAGGACCAGATGGAGAGGATTTGCTTCAGTGCCCCTGAAATCCAGCCCACTCTACACACTAGAAAAAAAGCAGTTTTGGTCAGGAGGTGTTATTAAAGAAGTCACATGGTCCTAGCAGGACACAGTCATTTCCACTGACATCCCACCACAGGGGCTTCCAAACACTAAGACTGGGCTGACTGTTCCTCCTCAGACTTTTGGTTAAGGCTAATGATTCATAAACAAACTCATAACTGCAGGCTGGTCTTTCAGTGACCTTGAAGGATACTCCTTCTATAATCCCAACTTCTAATTTGCCTAATTTGTACTTCTAATAGTAATAAAAATGACATCGTGGACTCCCTTCCCCTCTCTACCCTCCTCCTGTCCCTTCTACCTATCACAACCTAAGGCTGTGATCCCTTCATGGAGCCGTGGCGAAGGGGCTTGCATAAATCAATGAAGCTATGAGCCATGCCGTGTAGGGCCCCTCAAGATGGATGGGTCATAGTGGAGAGTTCTGACAAAACGTGGTCCACTGGAGGAGGGAATGGCAAACCACCCCAATATTCTTGCCGTGAGAACCCCCTGAACAGTATGAAAAGGCAAAAAGATATGACACCCGAAGACGAGCCCCCTAGGTTGGAAGGTGTCCAATACGCTACTGCAGAAGAGCAGAGGGCAATTACTAATTGCTCCAGACAGAATGCAGCAGCTGGGACAAAGTGGAAATGACACTCAGGTGTGGATGTGTCTGGTGGTGAAAGTAAATTCCGATGCTATAAAGAACAATATTGCATAGGAACCTGGAATGTTAGGTCCATGAATCAAGGTAAATTGAATGTGGTCAAACAGGAGATGGCAAGAGTGAACGTCAACATTTTAGGAATCAGTGAACTGAAATGGACAGAAATGGGTGAATTTAATTCAGATGACCATTATATCTATTCTAAGCGAGAATCCCTTAGAAGAAATGGAGTAGCCCTCATAGTCAACAGAGGAGTCCAAAATGCAGTATTTGAATGCAATCTCAAAAATGACAGAATGATCTCGGTTTGTTTCCAAGGCAAACCATTCAACATCACAGTAATCCAAGTCTATGCCCCAACCACTGATGCTGAAGAAACTGAAGTTG